>NC_069104.1:11572820-11764302 GCF_947172395.1 Bicyclus anynana | reverse complement strand
CGCTAGTAATAAACAAATAAAATGTAGAGTGATTGTTTGTCTGTCTGTCTAATTGAAGTATGTATCTAATTGAAGTATGTATTTGCTTTCCAGGCCCCAGCGGTGTTTGCCTCAGTGATGCTGCTAAAAATCTTCGGTCGCAAGAAAGTTTGCATCACATTCTACACACTGGGCGGCGTGTGTGTACTCGCCTTAGGTTTCGTGCCCAAGGTCTTCTGGATGACCTTGACTTTGGGCTGCATTGGAGCTATATGCGTGACGATTACCACCACCAGTCTGCATATTTACACATCGGAGTTATTCCCGACGGTGGTGCGTAACATGGGGATGGGAGCATGTTCGACGAGCATGCGCGTGGGTTCAATGATCGCGCCGTTCGTGGCGGATTTGTCAAAGACGGCGCCGTGGATGCCGACCGTCGTGTTCGGGCTGGCGCCGCTGGTGGGCGCGCTGGTGTGTCTGCTGCTGCCCGAGACCAAGGGCACCGCGCTGCCTGACAGCATCAGAGACGTTGAGGACAGCGCCTAATGCTGGATATAGACTAACTGCACCGAGTCCTCGTCTGCGCGGTACAGATAAGCCGACTAAAGACCAAATGTGACGAGTTCGTTTACGCGGTACAGATAAGACGACATGAATGAATGAGTGAATGAATAAATGAAGAGTGCGCTTGCCATTCATCATGGTATTAAAGATGTTAGACCGATACCAAAACTATCCTTATACAAACCTCATTGAATTCTCGTCTGCACGGTATAGAGTGCCGGGTATAACGTTATGAATTACCTTCATTTAACTTCACAACATATTTGAATGCTTTTTTAACGGACGTTAAATAACTCTCGTGTGAATGAGGGCTAATAGATGTTAGACAGTGACAATAATTCAAAGACAAACCGCGTCGAATGCTCGTCTCTACTACGGCTCAGGGTTGTAGGATATGACGACATGAATGAATAAAATTAATGAATTAATGAAGACTATATCTATAAGATGGTGTTATGCGTGTAACCAATGATTATTTTATACTAAAGATATATTACGTGCCTACAAAATCACCGCAAAAGTGATCTGAATTTAGCGACTCCAATGAGCGCACACATGCACAATTTTGTGTTTAATTACTTTATATATATGTCTATATATAATTTTTACACTTCTTAAACACAACTCGACATTTTAAACAATATTATGTGTTTAAGTATTATGTGTTTAAATAACTTTCGTTGTTCAATAAGCGACTAAATGAAATTAAGACAATTATTCACATTATTGTCCGTCTCAGTTTTGATGCGCCAGTGCCCTATCTATAGTATAAATATCGTTGCGTGTAGCCAGCAAATGAGAGAGATTGAACGAGACGAAGTGGACACACACACTGTCGAGTTATAAAAGCAATGTTACAGAATAACGCTACTGAATACGAATCTCTCGCATAAAGTCTCTCTTTCCTACCTAAAAACTGTGGAGCGGGTACAGTCAACAATAGTTCAATGGTCGGGCATCAAACCCATGGCCTTACGGTGATGAGACTTGCACCTGCGGAGCTATTAGCAATTATTATTTTATAATGTTTAAATACCTACATAAGCTGATGATACTTATTTGACGTTTACTTACTTGACTTGTATTTAAATAATTAGGAATATTTATAGTTATTTAAATCAATACACAAACATATTGTAAATGAGAATGTAATCACTTAATTTTGTTGTTCATTAAAATTATAACATTTTGAGTTTAATTTCCCTCGTTTTAAGGTTTCCTCACTCTTCCTAAGAATATTTTTTTTTAATTATTAATAATGAAATTAAATGGCTACTCACGTTAAGCCAGAATGTGCTTAACTAGTTTTAAATTAATCTCCATTATATTGTTATTATAATAAAGGCTTCTCCTTTAAATGGGACATAAAAAAAGCTTACAATACCTACCTGATAGTCGTCTCGCACTCACTCTACCAACTTCTTAAGCTCTTATAAAGATTTCAGTTCAGTTAGCATTTTCGAATTCAATGTGGTTGATCGTAGAGAGCAACATTTCAAATGAGAGATGGTAGAGATTATATTATCTATACTTGATATTATAAAAGCGAAAGTAAGTTAGTCTGTCTGTCTGTCTGTTACCTTTTCACGGCTAAACGGCTGAATCGATCAAGATGAAATTTTGTTATAATGGTAAATGGAGCCTTGAAGCAAAATATAGGGTACTTTTTGACCCTAAAATAAAAATAGAAGGGGGTGAAATAGGGGTTGAACGTTTGTATTCATTTTTAGAGTTACAGTTTTAAAAATTTGTACATAAATCTTAAAAAAATACGTAATATAATGTGATTCAAGATTTTTAAAATTCATACCCTAAAGAGGTTGAATGGGGGATGAAATTTTACATTACCGTGTCATATCAGGGAGACAGAATCAAGACCGGGAGCCGCAGCAGAAAAAGCTGAAACCGGTAAGTGGCTCAAGTATGCCTCTCTGACAGAGAGTTACATATTTGTACCTTTTGCCGTGGAGACCCTTGGGCCATGGAGTCGCAGTGCCAAAAAATTTTTCCGTACTATTTCACCGCGGCTTGTTGCCTCGACTGGTGACAGAAGGGCTGGCTCATTTTTTGCGCAAAGGATCAGCCTGGCTGTCCAGCGCGGAAATGCAGCCAGTATTCTTGCCACCATTCCACGTGGCATGATTTGTATAGTTATTAGGATAAGTTAGCTTAAGTTCCTTATTGTATTCTTTCTCACATTGATTAAAGATATAAATTTTTCATTTCGAATTCTATAATATGATTGATGGTAGAGATAATAATATATAATGATTTCAGATGAGGTTGTGATTTATAAATCTTTGCATTTTCCTGATAACATTCAGCAAGCAGAAACTTGCATAGTTATTTTTTCAAATTTGTCACGTTTCGTACGAAAATTGCAAAGGTAAAAAAAGATAATTGTAGTAAATATTTAGTAAACCCAAGTTAACAGACGTGAACAATTAGATCTGAGTAACTCTTTTTTTTCTTTTACTAATGTGTTATACTATACAGGGATACAAATTAAAAGCATATCGTCAATAATTATTTATTTACAATATCAATATCATTTATATACAAAGTTATGTCTAAAAATCTAAATAACAATAATCTTATCTAAAACTATAAACAATCAAAAAATATTTCTGCTGGCCTATTCACTATTTTGGTCTTTATTATCAACCTATTGAAGTGGACAACAAACTGTCATCTATGATATCCACCGTAACGTAAGCACCGGATGACGTTGTTATTTGTAACATATTATGTGGATGACTTTTTGTCAATTGATTTGTTTTTTATTTTGATGGATTGATAATACAGACCAAAATAAGAAATAGGTCAACAGGGCAGCCTATTATAATTTATATGCATCATCAACAAATTGTACTTTTGCATATGTATGAATCATCTAGTTTTGTCTGTCAACCCATATTCGGCTCACTGCTGAGCTCGAGTTTCCTCTTAGAATGAAAGGGGTTAAGTCCACCACGTTGGCCCAATGCGGATTGGCAGACTTCACACACGCAGATAATTAAGAAAATTCTTTAGTATGTAGGTTTCCTCACGGTGTTTTTCCTTCTCCTTCGCATTCTTCACTCATTCATTCATGTCGCCTTATCTGTACCGCGCAGACAAGTGCTCACTGCAATTAGTCTATGCACAGCATTAGGCGCTGTCCTCAACATCTCAGATGCTATCTAGCAGCGGGGTGCCTTAGTCTCGTTTCTCATTCATTCCTTCTTTCAATCACTCATTCATTCATAACGTCATACCCGGCAACCTATATCGCGCAGAATTCAATTGTTTTTTAAAAAAAAAAAGAATATTTGCCATATTTTTTATAATATGACCAATATTCCTATTCCCCTCCGACTAGTAGGGAAAGACTGTGCTAATAGTGGGTACGACAATAATAGACCAACGGGGCGGGTATCGAACCACCACCCCTCGGTGATGAGTCCAACCACTCCTACCGTTGAGCTATTGAGGCTTAGATCATCAATGCGTTTTGTCTATAGATAGTCTTGGTATCTGTCTAACATCTTTAATACTATGATGAGTGGCAGGCGCATTCATCATTCATTCATTCATGTCGCCTTATCTGTACCGAGCAGACGAAGACTCGCTGCAATTAGGCTATACACAGCATTAAGCGCTGTCCTCAACATCTCTGATGCTGTCCGGCAGCGGAGTGCCCTTGGTCTAGTTTCTCATTCATTCCTTCTTTCATTCATCCATTCATAACGTCATACCCGGCAATCTATACCGCGCAGAATTTAATGAGTTTTGTCTATAGATGGATTTGGTATCTGTCTAACATCTTTAATACTATGATGAGTGGCTGACGCATTCATCATTCATTCATTCACCCATTAATTCACTCATTCATTTCACTCATTCATTCACTCATTCATTCACTACAAGTAAGACATGAGGTCTTACTTGTACCGTGCAGACGATTACTCGCTGCATACCCAGCATTAGGCGCTGTCCTCAACGTCTCTGATGCTGTCAGGCAGCGCGGTGCCCTTGGTCTCGGGCAGCAGCAGACACACCAGCGCGCCCACCAGCGGCGCTAGCCCGAACACGACGGTCGGCATCCACGGCGCCGTCTTTGACAAATCCGCCACGAACGGCGCGATCATCGAGCCGACGCGCATGCTCGTCGAACATGCTCCCATGCCCATGTTACGCACCACCGTCGGGAACAACTCTGATGTATAAATATAGATACAGGTACATACTATGGATACGCAGCTGACTCCTATGCATCCTAATGTTAAGGTGATCCAGAAAGTGTCGGGAACAACGCCGAGGGTCAACACGCAGAGCCCTCCGAGAGCGAGGAATGTCACTACCGCGGCTTTGCGTCCGATGTGTTTCAGCAGCCAGACGGAAGTCAGGATTGCTGGTACCTGAAAAATATTGGAAAATTTATAATCATTTTAATTTGGGAAAACGATACAGGCATATTCATAGCTTTAAATAACTTCCACCTATTGTTTCTTTATTTTTTTGGTTTCTTTTTTTTATTAGGCCAAATCTTGAACCAATAGCCAATCAATTGAAATCAATGCGCAATTAGCTAATCAAAATAAATAATTTGCGGAGAAGAATACGAATTGGTCATGTCCACCGTACTTTTACTTTTACGAGGGCAAAAACGACAGTAATCAACTCTGGCTATAAGTCCTTAATTATTAATATTGAATTTACGTTAAAAAATAATTTGAAAGTTACCTAATTAGATTTCTTTCTTTAATACATACTTAACCGGAAAACGACTGAAACTTTATTTTATTTAGTATCGACTTGCGCTTGATGGCTGGAGGAAAGCAATGATGAAGTCTTGATTGGAGCGCTTGCCTAAAAGATGCCTATTCACTCTTGCCTTGTATATACACAAATCATAAGTGTTAGGGAAGACAGAAGCCGTACAGAAGGGCATTCCATATCTGCGCTGTTTTTATTAGAAACTAGCCGACGTCGCGCGGATTCCGCTTGGTTCCTGTTCCCGTAAGAATACGGAGATAATATATAGCCTATAGCCTTCCTCGATAAATGGGTTATCTAACACTGAAAGAACTTTTCAAATCGGACCAGTAGTTCTTGAGATTAGCACATTCAACCAAACATACATACAAACTCTTCAGCTTTATAATATTAGTATAGATGTCGAGTCGACTGGACATCACCAACAAAACGATGCCAATTCTAAGGAACTTCTAAATGGGCATTGCACAGCAACCAATAATACCCACCTACTTCAATGAAATACAAACCTGTATAGCACCAACGGTTGCTACAGTGAGGAAAGGGTCTGGACTGGTCTGGCTGACATACTGATTGAAGCCATAGTACGTGAAGCCAGCGATCATCCAAAGGGTGGTGGATGCAGCAGTTTTGAGGACGAGGCCCGGTCTGATTAGATCTCCATAGTTCGGCTTTGTATCTGTAGACTTATCTTTAATGTCTTCGGACATCTTTTTCAGTGTCTCCTCTATTTTTTCTGTGGGCAGACCATTCCTGAAACATTTAATATTATAATCAAAACCTTAATTATAAAACATAGTTGGTTTGGTTTGTTACAGCATTTATATCTCCAGAATTTATTAATGAATATGGATGATTTTTTGGAATAGCAACTTTTATTATTAGTTAAGTATGAAGTCTGAAATACTTATAGAAAACATTGGGACAAAAAGCGCACAGGGCTGAAATCGATTAAAATATGTATTAAAAAGTCATAAAAAGTCATAAAGTCATTATTTGTTCATACAAAAATTCTAACTTTTTGTATGAACAAATAATACGGGGACAATATATAGCCTATTTGCCTTCCTCGATAAATGGGCTATCTAACACTGAAAGAATTTTTCAAATCGGACCAGTAGTTCCGGAGATTAGCGCGTTCAATCAAACAAACAAACTCTTCAGCTTTATAATGTTAGTAAAGATGTCTAGTCGACTGGACATCACCAACAAAACGATGCCAATTCTAATGGAAAAACTTCTACATGGGCATTGCACAGCAACCAATAATACCCACCTACTTCAATGAAATAAACTGGAAGTTGTTAGCCGTTTTTTACACCATTTAACTACACAAAAAGACATTTTTACGGAGCTCCCATTCGCTGCCCGCGAGTATTTTATCGAAAAACCCGTCTGCGTTGAAGAAGCCTGACAGTCAGGGAATGCGGTTTTAATCTTCCGTTGTGAGCCATTTGAAAAATCTTTATATTCCTCTATCGCGCAGAGCATGATATTGTGTTCGCATATTGCCCTTAGTTTACTTTATATTTTTTTACATGTCACGTAACGGATACGATGGGCGACCGGTCGTCCATTTAGGAGTCAAGTGGTTAACCGACGAACACGGTTACAACTATACGATACATCGATTCTATAAAGACAGTTTTTGTTATCGCATCGTTGATCATTATACTTACATTTCCGCGGCTCTGCTCACAATCTTGGTCGCTTCCTCCACCTTGCCCACGCTCACCAACCATCGCGGGGACTCCGACAACAGGAAGAAGTACCCCAGATATATCAGCGGAGGCACCGCCATCGCCAAGCTATATGTATTCCAATTTCTGTAGAAGTATGCGAAAGCTGGTATCGTTATGTGCCCCACAAGGAATGGTATTTGAAAGAGACAACCGCATATCTCTCTGTACTTCGGCCCAACTGTTTCCATTACAATGACGAAAGAGATGACCATAGTTCCAGATGTTGCTATCCCCAAGAAGAATCTGAGGATCGCGAAGGTTATGTAGTCTTTGGGAAATGAGACGGCGAATCCCATTACTATTACTGAAGTTATAGATGCCAGAAAGGTGTATTTTCTGCCGTATCTGAAAAGAAAATTTTAGAAATTACATTTTTACTTCAACATCGAAACTATTTGACAATCTCTCTGGTGCAAACGATGGTCAAGGGTTCGATTACCAGCTTGGATTTTATCTCATCATCATTATCAGCCGATCGATAGGCCTCTTAGACCTCCAAGCACAAGGGTTTCAAGCCGCCAGCATCCAGCGGCTCCCTGCAACCCGCTTGATATCCTCGGTCTACCTAGAATTTTATCTATCATCATCATTATCAACCCATATTCGGCTCACTGCTGAGCTTGAGTCTCCTCTCAGAATGGGAGAGGTTAGGGCAATAGTCTACCACGCTGGCCCAATGCGGATTGGCAGACTTCACACACGCAGAGAATACAGAAAATTCTCTGGTGTGCAGGTTTCCTCACAATGTTTTCCCTTCACCGTTTAAGACACGTGATATTAATTTCTTAAAATGCACACAACTGAAAAGTTGGAGGTGCATGTCCCGGATCAGATTCAAACCCACGCCCTCCGTAATCGGAGGCCGAGGTCTTATCCACTGGGCTATTATGGTTCTATACTAATACTTTATTATTAAGAGCCACAAAAGCTCAGACATAAAGAACTTAAGCTATTTTATATTCGTGGGCTGCTGGCTATTTACTAAATACTTATGTTTAAAAATTAAGTCGAATACTTTAAACTCATACGTCATTTGTATGACAGTTAGGTTAGGTACCTATCACAACTTTTAGCAGTCGCGTCGTTAACTCGTTACGCAAGTAATTTAAATAATAGACGCCTAACTGCAGTTAATATCTTAATTACAATACAATTCAGTATAATTAACGCGAAAATTGAGATTTAGAGCATAAATTATGTTTTAAAGCAAGCACTTTTACTCTTTTGCCATGTAATGCCTTGTTTTATTTACAACTAGCGGACTTCCGCGACTTCGTCCGCGTGGTTTTTAGTTTTTCACAAATTCTTAGGCTAACATGGATTTTTCCGGGATAAAAAGTAAGTGTTAATCCTTAATACCAAATATATATCTCAATACCAAATTTCAGCTAATTCGGTTCAGTAGTCGAGGCGTGAAAGAGTAACAAACATTCATATCACCAAAATCATCAGTTTTCGCAAATCTCGGGAGACCACGGATTATTTCGGGATTAAAAGCCTATCTGTTAATCCAGAGTAAAGTCTATTTCTATTCCAAATTTCAGCCAAATCGCTTCAGTAGTAGCGGCGTTAAAGAGTAACAAACATCCAAACTTCCATACAAACTTTCGCGTTTATAATATTAAGTAGGACTATCAAATGTTAGTGACTACATTCGGATTCAATTTAGTTAATTTATGATATTTTTTTACCAATAAATTTAATGAAACAAGGTTAGTTGGTAATTTCGGAGATTAACGTAGACCGACAACAATACGAACTTACTTATTTATGTCTTGTGTCTTTTTCGTAATAAATTGCAATAATAAGTGATTCGTAAAATGTAAAATTCTTTATATATCCGACAATTAGGTTTAAAGATTTAGTGCGTCCAAACAAACTGACAAACATACAATTAAAATCGATAGTTTTGATACAGATTATACGATTGTATTGTGTATTAAATAATTTTCGCTAACACACATTTTAGCTAATTATAATTAACACAATATTTTCAAAGAAACAATGCAGTAATGCATTTAAACTTGTTGTTCGGAAAAAATTGCGATTACTTTTATTGACCAATTTCCACGGATTTTGTTTGCCCTAATTCCAAAAAGAAACACAAAATTAAAAATAAATTCCAAAGGAACTAATTTTAGAACAAAAAAGAATTTGGTAATTTCACACTTTTATTAGTTCTGAATTTCATAGATTTATTGTGTCAACTACCTCGTTGATCTCGGTTACTCTATATGGCTTCGAATCACAAAGTCCTGGGTTCGAGTAGGTTCGAGTAGTGGCTTTAAAATACTGAGCTTTTTTTATTCTAGTATAATTTAGCCCTTGACTGCAATCTCACCTGATGGTAAGTGATGATGCAATCTAAGATGGAAGCGGATTGTTAGGCATAGGATGAAAATCCACATTTCCATTTCGATTTCTACATCGTACCGGAACGCTAAATCGCTTGGCGGTACTTCTTTGCCGGTATGTAGGTAACTAGCCATACGTTGGCTGAAGCCTCTCACCAGCCAGACAGACCAATTAGCCCAGCCGGGAATCGAACCCAGGACCTCTTCTTGTAAATCCACCGCGCATACATGGTGGGTACTATAATATCCCTTCTATACCTAATGACACAGACATTTTTATTACATTTTATATTTCGGTAACAATGCGATTTTTTTTTTTTGTATATCTTTACTGTGGTAGGACTAAAAAAAACATTGGAATTTTCTATGGAATATAAGTGAATGAATGAAATAGCTCTGTAATCTGCCGCCTGTTTAGCCTTTTTTTTTTTTTTACAAGTTAACCCTTGACTACAATCTCACCTGATGGTAAGTGATGATGCAGTCTAAGATGGAAGCGGGCTAACTTGTTAGGAGGAGGATGAAAATCCACACCCCTTTCGGTTTCTACACGGCATCGTACCGGAACGCTAAATCGCTTGGCGGTACGTCTTTGCCGGTAGGGTGGTAACTAGCCACGGCCGAAGCCTCTCACCAGCCAGACCTGAACAAGTTAAGAAAATCTCAGCCTACTGGTAAATCCACCACTGCATAGGCCTGTTTCTGTTGTGGCCTATTTTAAAGGCCATAACGATCAATTGTGGCAAAAAGTTCACCGGGTCAGTTACGTAGTATTGCATAAGTATCAAAGTATCATAGTTCACAGGAGGTTTGAGAAGCTTTCTATTACTTCCTACTTAGAACTCACTCGACCTCAAATACCTTTAAGTTCTACGCACTTACAGTCGCGTGGTTGCTCAAGGCTTAACTAAAATGCCAACACTTTCACAACTATGCATTATTATAATTTAAAATTCTATGCATTAGTAATTAAAAACCAAATTGAAACTATTTAAATAAATGTTTGGCTGAGGTTATTTCGAATTCACAGCTGTCTAAGAATAAAATAAATCTATCTATACCTACATATAATAGGAAATATATTTCCAAAATTATCAGGCTGATGCCAAAAATGCAATTAGTAAAATGTTTGTCTGTCTGTCTGTATGTTCGTCATAGAAACAAAAACTACTCGACGGATTTTAACGAAACTTGGTACAATTATTTTTCATACTATATGGTTATGGTTTTCGTATTGGTAAAGCTATAAGCTAACTTTATATAAAGTAAGTACTCGGACCAAGATTCAATGTACGCCTGCAAAACGTAAACGTTATCGTAAAATCTGCCTATTATAATAATTGAGATTTTTTTTAAACTATACTAATATTATAAAGAGGTAAAGTTTGTGGTGATTTAGGGAACAGATTTTAAAAATTTTATTACCACTAGACAGCCACATTATTTGTGAGTGTCATAGACTATATTTTATCCCCGTATTCTCACGGGAACGGGAACTACGCGGATGAAACCGCGGCTAGTACTATATTATGTTTTATAACGAAATTTTTGTCGATAGTGCCTGTGTTAGTAAGTCTCATAATTTTTGACTTACGGAGTGATGTACGTCTGTTAGACGTGTTAACATTGTAATAGGTAGATGTTTATAGGGTTAAAAATGCGTTGGAACTTGGAGTTTTAGAGATAGTTTTAGAATTTCGAATTCGTCTCTATCTTACTCCATCTACAGTATTATGTTAGACAGAGAGGCATACAGATAAATTCGGGACTCAAAACTGTCGAAAAAAGCATCATTACAGAATGGTGCTAGTGACCTTCTGTGAACATAATTTTTGTATACATTTTCATGTTCAGTGCAGTTTAAGAGGTGGGATCTTATATATTTTAGGCAAATCTTATCGTAAGATCTGGTAATGTTGGCTTATCATTATTTATCTTCATCTTGAAATATCCGCTTTTATTTATAAAATATTTTATTTATATGATATGAGTATTATATAATGCACAAGTATTATTTTCATTCAAGTGCCTGCTGGGTAACTAGCTATTGTCCACGACTTCGTCCGTGAAAAATTATAATAGTTAGGCAAGTGTACTATTTTTAGGGTTTACTCCTTAAGAATCAATTTTTTAAGTGTGAAAAAAATATGGGCAGCTAAATTCGATGAACGAATGACCGCATTACGATTTTTGTGCGCAACCTATTCTGCGCACCTTTCACTAAGGCGTAGTATTGGGACGTATATAGTGTATGCTGTGGGGCAACATACACTTATTTTTTTTGGTTCTCCATACAAACTATTGACTCCTATTATCAACCCATATTCCGCTGACTGCTGAGCTCGAGTTTCCTCTCAGAATGAGAGGGGTTAGGCCAATAGTCCACCACGTTGGCCCAATGGGGATTGGCAGATTTCACACACGCAGAGAATTAAGAAAAAACTCTGGCATGCAGGTTTCCTCACGATGTTTGCCTTCACCGTTTGAGACACGTGATATTTAATTTCTTAAAATGCACACAACTGAAAAGTTGGAGGTAATTCCGAATCCAATTCAATTGTCTAGTAGGTATACCAAACTTATAAATATTGCAGTAGATACTATATTGTTTATGTATCTAAAAACTGTTAAAGCATAACTTGTAAAGAGTTTTTTGTGTACCTTTTTTAAAAACAAGACTATAAAAAAATAATAACATTGTTTTTGTTGATTTGTTTACAACCAATAAGGTTGTAATCAAATCAACAATAAAAAATAATAAAAACTCCTGCGTCGGAAAACTCGTGGTAGATTTTGATCAGCAATTTGGTTTTAAATTATACAATACAACAAATCTTGATGGTGTTTTATACTTATGAGCTACAAAAACTGGTACATAAGTAGTTAACAAGTAATTACTTGTTACAAGTCAATATTGTATTGTATCTCGAACATGGACTTAGACCGCAGTCCGCGATTATACGTAATTTTTGCACCAAACTGTATGCGTCTATTTATTATAGGTATGACGCATCCAATAATAAGTACCTACAAGTATCTTACCAGGGGCGTAGCTAGCGCCGTGTCAACCGTATCAATGATACTGCAGGCTACAGGGGGCCCTTGCGTGTAAATGCAAAAATTGTAAAAAAAAACATACATACAGCCGAACGTAAAACCTCCTCCTTTTTGGAAGTCGGTTAAAATATAGGTAATCCATCAATCTCTTGTTTTCCCTGGTCAAGCGTGCGCCCAAAAGTTAGGAACATCCTACACAGGGGTGTAGCTACAGGGGGACTACAGGGCCCTTAAGTGTAAAAGCAAAAATTTGTAAAATTAAAACCACAATTGCACTCAGTCTGATGCTTCCCGAGGAAATCATACGCTTTGATTCCGTCCATCGCCCGCATATCATGGGAGTGTTATCAACGATCTTGCTAGACTATAGTACACACCATGAAACATACCATGTTTGACATAATACCTCAGGAAGACAAAAACATATTCGTATCGTATCGGCTGCCATTGGTCGATTATGTATTTTTCTCTTCACGATATACCTATGTCGTGGCGCGCATCGTAGGCTTCCTGGTCAAACCAAGACTGATAGTTGTTAAACAGCAAGATAAGCAAGACCCTTCAGTAGAAGGATCTCTATAGCAGTATAAATAACGCATACCAGCGCCCACTGCGTGATGATCGTGTTCTGGAACGGCTTGTCAGTTCTACGGTACCTGTCGGAGAGGAAGCCGAACATGACGCTGCCGAGCAGCACGCCCAGCTGCAGCACCATCTGCGCGAAGCTCGCCATCCACGTGCGCTCGCAGACCAGCGCCCACTGCGTGATGATCGTGTTCTGGAACGGCTTGTCAGTTCAACGGTACCTGTCGGAGAGGAAGCCGAACATGACGCTGCCGAGCAGCACGCCCAGCTGCAGCACCATCTGCGCGAAGCTCGCCATCCACGTGCGCTCGCAGACCAGCGCCCACTGCGTGATGATCGTGTTCTGGAACGGCTTGTCAGTTCTACGGTACCTGTCGGAGAGGAAGCCGAACATGACGCTGCCGAGCAGCACGCCCAGCTGCAGCACCATCTGCGCGAAGCTCGCCATCCACGTGCGCTCGCAGACCAGCGCCCACTGCGTGATGATCGTGTTCTGGAACGGCTTGTCAGTTCAACGGTACCTGTCGGAGAGGAAGCCGAACATGACGCTGCCGAGCAGCACGCCCAGCTGCAGCACCATCTGCGCGAAGCTCGCCATCCACGTGCGCTCGCAGACCAGCGCCCACTGCGTGATGATCGTGTTCTGGAACGGCTTGTCAGTTCAACGGTACCTGTCGGAGAGGAAGCCGAACATGACGCTGCCGAGCAGCACGCCCAGCTGCAGCACCATCTGCGCGAAGCTCGCCATCCACGTGCGCTCGCAGACCAGCGCCCACTGCGTGATGATCGTGTTCTGGAACGGCTTGTCAGTTCCACGGTACCTGTCGGAGAGGAAGCCGAACATGACGCTGCCGAGCAGCACGCCCAGCTGCAGCACCATCTGCGCGAAGCTCGCCATCCACGTGCGCTCGCAGACCAGCGCCCACTGCGTGATGATCGTGTTCTGGAACGGCTTGTCAGTTCAACGGTACCTGTCGGAGAGGAAGCCGAACATGACGCTGCCGAGCAGCACGCCCAGCTGCAGCACCATCTGCGCGAAGCTCGCCATCCACGTGCGCTCGCAGACCAGCGCCCACTGCGTGATGATCGTGTTCTGGAACGGCTTGTCAGTTCCACGGTACCTGTCGGAGAGGAAGCCGAACATGACGCTGCCGAGCAGCACGCCCAGCTGCAGCACCATCTGCGCGAAGCTCGCCATCCACGTGCGCTCGCAGACCAGCGCCCACTGCGTGATGATCGTGTTCTGGAACGGCGCGCTGTCGTACGCGTAACGCGCGCACTGCGCGTAGCACGTGCCGTTCTCTCCCACGCGGCTCGAGTTGTCGCCGAAGTCCTGGCACCAGAACACCAGGTTCGGCGTCAGGAAGATGATGGCCATCTGCACCCAGCCCGACGACAGCTTCACGAGCGACACCGTCGCTATCACTATGCATTGCCATTTCCCGAACTGTCCGATCAAATTCGCCAATGGATCATCCTTCTTTATTTGTGTGGATTGCACCGGAATTATTCTTTGCACCATTTTGATGTTTTATTTGGTCGGTAAATTATGCAGCTATTGAGTTAAGAAGAGAGCATTGTTGCGTTGGTATCTGTAATGATAAAAAATAATACTACCTTTAGCGGACTTAGCGGGTTACATAAATAACAAAACCAATGTCGAACTAAAAGTTCTAATTCGTAACATTTGTCAGGACAACTTAATTAACAAATCAAAATGTTTTTCAAAATAACACCCTAGAATTGCAGAGAATGATCTTGAATGGAGTCACGCACTTGTGTACGTTGTCTGTAGGGTTAAGGGCCTTTTCAACTCAAGTCACTCTCCCCACCTATCCCATGTAACCCATAAAGAATCACACAAAAAATGTGGACGGCTCGAACGCCACGACAATACTGAAGTCGTTCCCGCCAACCGATTGTTACCCCTCTCTAACTCCCCACTTGATTTTTTTTTAAACACAGTAAACGTAGTAAAGTAACTCATAATTCTAGGTGAGTTCTAATCTCAAAAATGCTATGTTTGTATAGATAACTTTGTATAAAAATAACAATGAATAAACAACCAAAGTTCCGTATATAACTATAAATGTAGGTAGTTCAAATATCATAAGATATGCACACACTTGTGCACCAGACAGGTTATATGATAAAGCTAATCCTTATCACTTTACATTTGTGTCAATATAATAATATCATAATTATGTTACTTATGTATGTTACTTACGGGTTCGAGTCCCGTGTTGGACTGTGAAATAAAGATGTATTACACCGCCGTGCCTCAGAGATTACGTTATGCTGTTGGTCCGGGACATTATCATTAGCCAGTTACTTATAGTGTTAAAAGACCTAGTTAAAAACCTTATGCACGCTGTTTTGATAATGTTTGTTTAAAAATCAAAACATAACCCTAAAACCCGTCAGCGCTCATTGAAGCAGCGTGGAAGGTCCAAGCTTCGTATCTCCTGTTTTATAAGAAAGGAGAAAAGGAGATATTTGTGTGTATATTTGTATTTGGCTGTTTACGATGTTAATAACGTAGAAAACGGCAGAGATTTATATTGATAGAATATTGACAAAGGTTTCAATTTCTCCTTCATAGAAACATGACCTTCCTTCAATTAAAAATATCCTGGCTGAGTTTGTTGTGGGCTCTTTACTTCATATGTTTAATTCTTAAGTCTTCGACTTCAATCATGACATAATTTGATGTTTGACGACGTGCTTGTAAACTAAGCCTACTGGAAATAAATGAATTTTAACTTTGACAAGGATTTAACGATTTCTTTTTATTTCTTCTACAAATAAATACGTTGCCTAAATGATAGAGGTTCGTAGAGTCTAGCGTTAAACTTTAATTTGACCATCGATTAATGGTGGCATCCACAGATCCCCACTGTTGTGACGCATCGCATCTAACGGATTTTAGTATTCTTTGTATAGAAAGTCCACTGATCCGCATCGTAACGATCGCATCGAACGGATTTTATCTACCTATCGTAAAATTAAAAATCCGTATAATGCGATGCCTCCGATACGTACAATGTTGATTTGTGGACGTCTACCATAAATGGTAGAGGAAAGTAGCGTCATGCGATAGACATTACTTTGAATAGCTTGTTTTTCGTAATAAAACTTTGAATTTCGAACAAATCACTTCCTATGTGTTATACTTTATGATACTTTTTATCCCTATGTCTCTCTATTTTCTTAAAATCGAACCCAGAACCAAACATACAAAAGCAATTTTATCTGCGACAGAGGTCGTCAAACTTTATGTGTGACGAACTAATGACGTCATGTTAGATACCGATAGACGCCATATTTCGTTCAAGGTGATATTTTTAGGTTAAAATTGCATAAATTTGCAACTTTATTAACTCAGATTTGGATTTTTTACAAGTATAATTACCATTTGCGTCTTCAATTTTGGAATTTTAATAATCCAAATTGAAATTAATCTTATTTCATAAGTAAATAACGGTCATTTGATTAATGTTTTGTCCTCGAAACTGAATTCTATTATCTATACCTCTTCTATTTAAAAATTTTGATACAACATATTTTCATTTATAATGTTATAATTTTCGTGTGGTTTTCACTAAATGACTGAGTGTTTTTAACTGAATGTCTGAGTGATTCATTTGGAAGATATAATATATATATAATTCATCAAGAAAAACAATTTTTTACGAGTAACAGAAGTAAAAGAAAATTTTACGCGCGTTTTGTGTTTCCCATAGGTATCCATAGATGATCTCAGACATCTATACTTACTAATATTATAAAGCTGAAGAGTTTGTTTGAACGTGCTAATCTCAGGAAATACTGGTCTGATTTCAAAAATTCTTTCAGTTTTAGATAACCCATTTATCGAGGAACGCTATAGACTATATATTATCTCTATATTCCTAAGGGCACGGGAACCACGCAGGTGAAACCGCGCGGCGTCAGCTAGTAATATTATATTCCTATTTTACAATTTGAATAAGAATGCTATGATAATATTATGCAAAAAATTAATTCAGTTGCGTATTCGCATAAATAAGGTCTCGGGCGATATATAAATTTTGAACCCAAGGTCACACCACCAAAAGGGGCTTTTTAACCGACTTCCAAAAAAATCTGTTCAAAACATGGTATTATGAGTGGAAGTGACCTTGGTGATGATATCTCTCATCACCGAGAAGTCGTGGTTCGATATCCGAGCGCTGTACTATTTTCAAACCCACTTTTATCCTGATTCCTAATCTAGTCTTTTCAAGTGGTAAAACGAGTAAAAATCATTTGAGATCTTTTAGTCAGGTTATTGATTAACTCAGCTACTACAATCAAGAATTTTCGTTAATAAAAAAGTTGAACGTCTCATCGAGTTGAAGCTACTCACGGAAAATTAACTTGATAGTAGTCAGAATTTACAAGATGGAGGTCCTGGGGATTGAGGTTTTTCTTAATTGTTCCAGATCTGGCTGGTGGGAGGCTTCGGCCGTGGCTAGTAACCACCCTACCGGCAAAGACGTACCGCCAAGCGCTTTAGCGTTCCAGTACGATGTCGTGTAGAAACCGAAAGGGGTGTGGATTTTCATCCTTCTCCTAACAAGTTAGCCCGCTTCCATCTTAGATTGTAGCTAACTTGTAAATAATAAAAAAAAAACCGTTCAGGGCGATTAAAGTTACAAAATCCATGTATGACGGAATTGTTACCCTTTAAAAGTTATATATATAGCTGCATGTAATGTTTTGTCAAGGGTTTCCATGCAGACGAAGTCGCAGGCGTCCGCTAGTAGTTAATGTCTATACAATTTTACGATCCTGTTTATGCCAACGACTTTCCTAAAAGGACATCAAACGCTTATGTAAGCTTGCAACTGGTTGGAGTAATTGGTACACCACCGGTTACTTCAATTAAGTTATTTTAATATCACAGATTAAAGATTAATAGGCAGATAGAGCGCACAGAACACTCTATATACAAAAGTCAAAAACGAATACATTCTCGAGTCAGTACGAATCGAAGCGTCGCATCAGTAATTTTCCATATTATTCAAGAAAAATGGAGTCATATATGTTTTTAAATATTTTAAAAACTGTTCACAAAAATAAAAGAACTAAGATGGAGTATTTTTATTGGTATTCATTGATTATTATATTAATTTACGCAATTGTTGTTAGTGTTAAATTTTAAAATACAAATTATAAAAAAGGTTTGTATTTGCGGATGTCAAGGCTCACTCTGGATCATCTTTATTCTGTGATTGATAAGTAGTTTTGTCGCATGTTTTCACCTAACTACCGGAGAAGAGAAGAAACCTATAAGTAGTACATTCATCAGTATAATTTCCATATCATCCTAATGGAAGAGGGGTTTTGGAGTCACAATTACACTACTCCCAGTGGCGGTAACATGCAACCAAGTGAAGAGAAATAGACAAAAATATCATCCAATAGCGGTGGAGTTGTCCCAGTCCCATCTCTTTCGTCCCAGCGCAACGAAAGAGATAACGGTGTTTCCGGTTGTACCTCCATTAATTGCATTTTGTCTATTTCTCATAACGATCTCTGAGCTGAGGCAGCGTCCGATTCAGCTGAATGACTTCATATTATATTAAGTACTAGCGGACGCCCGCGACTTCGTCCGCGTGGAATTCAGTTTTTCACAGATCCCGCGGTAACCATGGATTTTTCCGGGATGAAAGTAGCCTATGTGTTAATCCAGAGTAAAATCTATTTCCATTCGAAATTTCAAATCGCTTCAATAGCCGCAGCGCGAAGGAGGAACAATACAATACTTACACACTTACACACAAACTTTCGCCTTTAGAATATTAGTGTGATTAGTGTGAAGTGTGATGGTGTGATAGACAGACTAACTATGTAAATTCTGAAATATATATTTTTTTTTTATTATTCTTTACAAGTTAGCCCTTGACTACAATCTCACCGGATGGTAAGTGATGATGCAGTCTAAGATGGAAACGGGCTAACTTGTTAGGAGGAGGATGAAAATCCACACTCGATTTCTACGCGACATCATACCGGAACGCTAAATCGCTTGGCGGTACGTCTTTGCCGGTAGGGTGGTAACTAGCCACGGCCGAAGCCTTCCACCAGCTAGACCTGGACCAATTAAGAAAATCTCAATCTGCCCAGCCGGGGATCGAACCCAGGGCCTCCGTTTTGTAAATCCACCGCGCATACCACTGCGCCACGGAGGCCGTCGAATTTAAGTGTCTTTAAGTAGTTTGTAAGCTCTGTAAGTTTGTCAATTTTTTTTTGGCTGAATATAGGATTTTATTATTATGACCATGGGTTTTAGCTAAAGCTATGCTACTAAGTCTTAATATTTTTTTTTATTCTCTACAAGTTAGCCCTTGACTACAATCACACCTGATAGTAAGTGATGATGCAATCTAAGATGGCAGCGGGCTAACTTGTTAGGAGGAGGATGAAAATCCACACTCCTATCAGTTTCTACACGACATCGTACCGGAACGCTAAATCGCTTGGCGATACCTCCTTGTCGGTAGGGTGGTAACTAGCCGCGGCCGAAGCCTCTCACCAGCCAAATACATATATTTCGCGATCTTGACCCGCCCTGTTGCGCAAGTCGGTTACGTTAGAGCACTTTATACAGCATCTTAAGGTTACGTTACTATGTAAGGCATTGTAGAGAGTGATGTAAGTTTTGTGTTTATGGTAATATTGTGAGTTACTGTTAACTGGCGGACGCCTGCGACTTCGTCCACAACAGTGACGAGAATACGGTTGCTGATCAGGGTATGCACTAGTTAGACAAATTAACTAAACTGCAAAAGTCTGCATTTGATAAAAATTAAGAAAAAAAAATGTTAGCCGTCACTAGTGGCCCGGCAAATGTGAAACATCGATATTATATTATATTGGCCCTGAAACATAAGATGATTTTTTTAACTCGTATATTTTATGGTGCCTACAAAATGAAATAAACGAATAAAAAAATTAAACCCTAGTATAGTTAAATAGGTCTTTGAAAGATATGCGGGGTCAGATACCTACATATTGTCGATGTAGGAATCCGTTTGTAAAATATTAAGCTTTTAAAAGCTAATTTTTGTTAGAGCCTGGTGTCCCCATCCTCTACCGGCTAAATAGTTGGATACATGACAAAAATCACGAGAGTAGAATATATAACGAAATCACATGGAAAACTATAACAGTTAAGTAACAATGACTGAGTAATGTCGACCAACTTAAAAAAACGTAATTGGAATTCGAAACTTACATACTAATTCCGTTGATAATTCAAAAATAAAGTTGTCATTAAGATAACTAGAAACCTGAAATATGGTAGAGGTATGTATATATATTTATTACTTCTACAAAGTGATAAAAAGAAAATTAGAAAAAAAAATTTTGGGTTCCTTCCCTTCCCATGCAAAGTGAGGATGAATTTTTTATCGTCTATCCCATGGTGTAAAAAGCTCATTATTCGCAGTGGATACGTTCTCTAAATGTGTCGCGAATACAGAAACCGTGAATATGGAATGGTATTTTATATGGGATTATAAGGGATACGTTCTTGGGTGACAAAATAAATAACAAATATATAAAAAAAAAAAACAATTAATTGAAGTTATTTACTAATAACTATTATCTTCAGTCTTAGTTTAGGTTTGTGACTTGTGAAACTATTTTTTGCTTGACATTTTTTAAAAGCTTCTTTATATTCAGAGTAATTCTGAATATAAAGAACCATTTTAACCATCCATTCGCAATTTCGGCAATAGGTATTTGCAAGTTAAAGTTCAGCACATTTTACGTGAGTTTCGTCAGTCAGATCCGCGAATAACGAAATATTTAGCGAAATAGGAATTGGGACGCAATTTTTTAATCTGCGAATAGTGAAAATGTGAATAAAGGAAGCGTAAATAAGTTGCTTTTACTGTACTTTAGTGAAGTATATTAAAGTGCTAACTTATTCTACAGAACACTACACTGCGCGTGGCCCGACATACACTTGGCCGGTTTTTTTAAGACTGTCTAGGGGTGGTTTCCTCCGTTTTTGTTAGATGGTCGGAGCCCAATCAAGTTTTGAAACCGCTGCGATAAATGTTTGGCGACTGGAAACATGATTTCCCATTATTATTATTGCTAAGAAAATTTAGTATTTGAAATAAAAACTTCGGTCTAAGAATTATTAGAAGAATAAAATCTTTAAAAAAAACAACCAAGTTCAAAATCACAAAAATAAACTAAAAACCGAAAATAACAGCGCATGTTCTACCTAATCACTATGAAGGTGGTGCCAATCCAGTGGAGTATTAATAAAATAAAGCCGTTTTTGAAAGAACTGTCTGAAAATCCTAAAACATCATGATAAAAACGGCTTGATTTAATACATCACAGTGTTGGCACCGCCTTCAAAGTTATCAGGAGATCCTTTCTGATCCAAAGCCATATAAGCCATCCACTGCACCTACGGAGTAGTTAAATATGCCAACATATAATTACAATGTTCAATGATTGACGTGTTAAGTAGGTCTGAAGATATAGGTATACGTAATACGGGGTCATTGGACTATGAATGAGTTGTTTAATGAATATCGATGTACGTAGAATCGGCACAGTAAAAATTTTTTTGAACAAATAAATCATAACTTAACAAAGATATTATTTAATTAAAATATGTACCTTCCAAAATGATTTTTTTTGAAGATTATGTCAGTAGGTATAATTTTAGAAATTATACTATATATATAATCATATTTATATTTCAAAGTTATTTCGCAATTATATAAAATATTTACTTTTTATTTTGAAGCAAAATATGCTTAATTATTAATTTATCTATCGTATAAAAACTATAAGCTATCATCATACTTCTACGAAGCTCGCACTTATCCAATAACAGCTTGACAGGTTTTCAGGCAATAAGGCGCCAGCCAAACTCTCCAATGAGATCCGTTATATTTCGGGATACAATAATCCGTTGTTTTTCGTCGTCATCAACCCATGTTCGGCTCACTGCTGAGCTTTCCTCACAATGTTTTCCTTCACCATTTGAGACACGTGATATTTAATATCTTAAAATGCACACAACTGAAAAGTTGGAGGTGCATGCCCCGGACCGAATTCGAACCCACACCCTCCGGAATCGGAGGCAGAGGTCATATCCAGTAGTTTTTGAGCCTATTCATTACAAACAAACAAACATACAAACAAAGTTTTCCTCTTTATAATATTAGTATAGAAGTATAGATACGTAATAAGCCACAATGTCCTACAAATTGCGTGGTACATTATCTCGTTCCGACGCTCTGAAATTTTCATTTCCTGGTAACTCAGTTAGCTACCAGAATCAAGATATTTCGTAAATAAAAAAGTTAATCGTCTCATCGAGATCTAGGGATCCCTAACTATTACTGTGAACTCCTAGGAAAACTCGGACTTTGCGATGATCATTTCTCCACCTCGCGATTCGCGTCCAAGTTGCCGGTAGGTAAATTAAAAGCAGGCATCTCACCGAAGTGAAACATGTAGTTCCCGTGCCCATGACAATAGGCTGTGACACTCACAAATAACTTAGCTTTCTAGTGGTGAAAGGATTTGCAAAATCGGTTGAGTAGATCCAGAGATAACCCAGTAGAACACAACAAACTTTGCGTCTTTATAATATTAGTATAAAGACGCTTTGTTGTCCTGTTTTGTCAGGAATCAGGAGTACAAAATGTTCTAGGGATCCCTCACTATAAGGAAATAAATATAATAAATACTTACATTAAATAAAAATATTATACTATGAATTAAATTCAATATTTTAACTGGCGCGTCTCTTCGCGGCAATGCACAACACAAACACTGAATCTGTACTTTGTGTTCAACTGCAAGTTACATGTGAAATATGTATTCAGACGTATTGCGAAACTGCCGGTTCAGTAAACTTGCAAGCTCTATCTAAGTTCTACACTACATACGATTATATATGACGCCGACGCTCCTGGCAGCGTTAATAATTAGAATTTTTAAAATTTTTAAGTAAGGCCAAAAGCTTAATTTCGTTTATTTATTGAGAAAAGTTCATTTTGAGTCGTCAATACCTTGTTTTGTTTATGTTTTTTTACAAATAAGAGTGATAGCAGCAAATTTGTTTTTTTAAAACTAAAGGTATGAAGATGCTTGACGTGAAAGTCTGAGTCCACGATAAATTCAGCTAGGGTTCTTTTTGTTGTTACCATTTCTCAATTTTGTACGCTTTGTAGGCAGCCACTTATGCTTATAATGCAATTAACTTCAAGCTTTTTCATTTTATTTTATTCGTTAGTGTAACTTTAAGCATTGACAATATGAGCATATTATGTATATGCATATAATAATTATGAAACAAACCAAGCATTTGACCATTTAAATATTTTTTTTCCTCCATTAAAATAATTATAATTCCAATATTCAAAATTATAAAATTACTAAAATCATAGTACACAAATCATGCGACGATGATACTGATCTCATAAAAAGAAGTCCTAAACTTCTTCATATAGAAAGTTTTCCAGTATCACCTATGGTTTTATTAAATAATTATTAATATACAGTAATAAAAAATGTTAAATACTTACAGGATTTAAAATCAAGTGTAGGTATATCTAATTAGGTTATGTTCCAGTGTTATATCAATATATCACAAAAGTAAACAACGAAAATTATTTATGAGAAATTGAATATTATTATTAAATTGTCCTTTTTCACACGCGTCTAGTCGAGGCAAACTACTACACAAATACTGAGGAAATTGTATCTCAAAGTTGTCAATCGGTCAGTGTATGCTGCGTGCGAAACGACAATTCGGATATATTGCAAAATTTCCGCCCCAATAAACTTGCAAGCTTTCGCGTCGAGGCTCTACTGTAGGATTAAATGAAAATAGAAAGTATATCCATATTAGGGTTGCAACCACCATTTTTACAGTGATGTAATTTTTTTCTGTCATAAATCTATAATAATAATCATCACCATCATCATCATGACCCGATGGACAAGTCTTTTGCTTTATGTAGGCCATTTGATATCCAAGCACCAATTTTTACTGACATCCGTCAAAAGAAAGGACATGTCCCAATTTTGTATGAAGGCTGGGCCTTTATTCCGAGTGTCGACTGAGGGGAATAAATTATTTTTATCTTGAAAGAACATTAAATACAGTTTTTAAAACCTAAAATAAAAAAAAAATAAAAAAAAAATTTAAATTTAAATTAATTAAATAAAATGTATTTTTTACTATCTAGCAACATTAATTAAGAATTTTTATTATGGCAACATGCTTGTAACTCACACCCTCACAGATTGTCAGTAATCTTCGCGTTCGTTTATGGCGTTTTTAAAAACTATTTAAGGATTTTTTTGGTTAATGCTTCTCAGTCTACGATTTAATGTTAACTTGTGTTTTATTGACATTTGACAATATTACATGACATTGACAACTTACACTGGATATGAATTCAATTCCAGTGTTTTTTTATTGGCTGTTTTGAACACTTATACTGTATTGTCTATGCTTAATTTGTAGACAAGGAGCGAAACAAAAACAATATTTATCTAATTAATACGGGTTCCAAAAATTCTGAAATTATTTTCTCAGCAGCAATTTGTATCTTTTATCGGTAAAAAATACTATCGACCTGCTTAAATAAATAATAAAGGCCCATTAAAAATTGTTACATACCCATGCCTCGGAGAACACGTTATAACTTCGTTCCTGATCATTTTTTTTGGTATGCGCGGTTAGTTTTACAAAACGGAGGTCCTGGGTTCGATTCCGGGCTGGGCAGATTGAGATTTTCTTAATTGGTCCAGGTCTGGCTGGTGGGAGGCTTCGGCCGTGGCTAGTTACCACCCTACCGGCAAAGACGTACGGCCAAGCGATTTAGCGTTCCGGTACGATGCCGTGTAGAAACCGAAAAGGGTGTGGATTTTCATCCTCCTCCTTACAAGTTAGCCCGCTTCCATCTAAGACTACATCATCACTTACCATCAGGTGAGATTGTAGCCAAGGGCTAACTTGTAAACAATAAAAAAAAATCATTATCATTAACTCTATATCCCATACTACAGGAGTTGGGCCTTTTAAATATGCTGGAAGTGATGATTATTACTAATCATTCATTCGATCATACACATACAATACTGAAATCAAGATTTTTTTTATAGTAAGTAGTAAAGTTACGAGGTCGAGTTTGTATGAAAGGTCCAAGGGCGGTCAACGGTTCATTATGACCTTTCGAATGTTAATAGGTAAACATACTGTAAAACCATTGAACTGTTTGGAAAGTTTAATGAAACAAAGATTTGTGTTTTACGCGTGCAAAATTAAAAATGTTAATGTTGATAACTAAAATATATCTCTCAAGGCTCTACTTGCTACTTGTGTTGCGGGTAAACTATTTCTTCAGACGTATTGCAAAATATCCAAATCATTAACTATTTCGTACCTCAATGTGTCTCATTAAGATTTAATTTATTTTATTACATTAAAAACCAACACATTAACCACATAGTGAGGAAATATCACTTACGTCGTGTTGATGGCAAACTGTATCATAAGGAGTGGCGTGCATAAGGTGGTCTGTCAGGGTATGCACTAATAAAAAAATAACCGAACTGGGAAAATTTGCAGTGATAAGCATAAAGAAAAACATCTCTTAGGGTATGCAGTACTTTAATGCATATATGAAGTGCACGCCATTGATAAGGTGTAGGCTATTTATGTCCTGAAATTCTAATGAGCATTTTCAATACTATGCTGCTACCAGCCACCCAGATGGATAAGTTAAAATCTTTATTAAAATGAAAAAAAATCTATCTTTAACTCTCAGTTACTTAATCTCATTTAATACTAAAATTTCAGTCATCGACTGTCAATGATTTGTTACGAGTAATTTACAATAACGATTTAAAAATATGATCAAGGCATTAAAATTTTGCATAATAAGTAATAACCAACGGCAATTATCTTTAGAGTTTATCAGGTCAATCTAAGTAGCAGTTTATTTCACAGTTTTATAGCATAGTCATTAATTTATTGCACAAATTAAAATTAATAAAACTGTTATTATTAGAGATTCTGCATTACATATTGGCTGCCTTGTTGGTCCAGTGGTTGACCTATGTTGATCCGGATTCCGAGGTTCAGGCTATAAAAGTCTGAGCTTTTCAGCAAAAATTTGAGTATGTTGTAGTTATGAGTAGTTATGAGTTGAGAAAATGGCGGTATTACACCTCCATGCCTCAGAGAGCACGTTACGCCATCGCTCCCGGTCATTATCATTAACATATGACAATTATTGTAAAATAATTTCACATTATCATCTTAAGCTCAACAACCTGCTTATGGAGCTGGTGGGTCTAAGCTCCATATCCACTCATTTACAAGGAGGGAGGCCAGTAGGCTTAGTATGCGACCAACGACAGATCTCGTGTAGAGAACTAGACAACTGTCAATCAATGGCGGCGGAGATGACCCAGTCCCATTTCTTTCGACACAACGCAATGAAAGAGTAGCGATGTTGATAGGTGTCCATTTCTCTGCATGAGTTATGTCGCATGTTAGGCCTACTGGCTATGTAGTGGGCCGGTAAAATGGGGCTGATAATGATGAAAACTTTATTTACGATTGCATTATGTAAGTTCTACGACGTCTAATGCTTTAGATTTATTTAAAACTAGCGGACGCCCGCGACTTCGTCTGCGTAAATTTCGATGTCAACTTTACTACTACCCCTACCCTACCCCTACCCCTACCCTACCACTACCCCAACCCTACCCTACCCAACCCCTACATCTACCCTACCCCTACCCCTACCCTACCCCAAACCTACCCCAACCCTACCCCTACCTTACCTACACCCTACCCTATCCTACCCCTACCCTCCCCGTACCTTATCCCTTTCCTACCCCTATCTCACGCCTATCCTACCCCTACCCTACCACTTCCCTATCCTACCCGTACCTCTACCCTACAACTACCCTACCTCTACCCCTACCCTACCACTATCCTAAACTCGGCCCTAAACCTACCCTACCCCTACGCTTTCCTACCCGTACCCTACCCTACCCTACCTTGTAACTTCTCTATCTTACTCCTACCCTTGGCAAAATCGGTCCAGCCCTTCGAGAGTGGTGTGATGACCAAGGGAAATAGAGACTTCTATGCTAATAATAAAAAGTAAAGTTCGTGTGGTTGTAGGAGATAATCTCTGGATCTACTGGACCGATTTAGAAAATTGTTTTACCAATAGAAAGCTACGTTATTTGCGAGTGTCATAGGCTATGTTTGTTCCCCATATTCACACGGGAACGGGAACTACGTAAATGAAAGCGCCGGGCGTCATGTAGCGGAATTTCTGCGTCTTTTAGAAATTTTGTATTATCTCCGAAACTATTTAACTAATTAACATACTGTAAAGGGCAAATCTTATCTCCATAATATCCTTGTGATTATTAAATAATTTATTTTAATAAGGATTAAAGTTTAGTTGTATAAATAATGACGTAAACCTAAGTATATAAAATTAATAGTTTTTAAAACACAAAAGGTACTATATCTGCTAATATATAGAAGATAGATATATGGTGTCGCGGACTTTTTTGTAGAACTTTTAAAGATACATAAAGTCTCCATACATTAATTTCAATTTTACACAATAGTTAAGGCAGCGCATGCGAATAAGTCTGTTTAAGAGGATTTTCAGTCCGACCTGTATGACAAAAACTGTGATAACTCGGCTAATATATATGATACCAATATAAAATATAGCCTATAGCACTCCCCGATAATGTAGCATTCTACTGGTGAAAGAATTTTTAAAATCGGACCAGTAGTTCCGAAGATTACCCCATTTAAAAAATGTGACAAACTTACAAACTTACAAACTTTACCTCTTTATAATATTAGTATAGATTATTTCATAGTATATTTCTGTTAAATATAAAATGTAAGTAGTATTTAAGTAGTTAATTTAAATAGTATTAATATTATTGTGCACTAGCGGACGATCGCGACTCGTGGAATTCAGTTTTTCACAAATCCCGCGGGAACCATGGATTTTTCGGGATGAAAAGTAGTATATCCAAAGTAAAATCGATTTTCATTCCAAATTTCAGCGCAATCGCCGAAAATTGACAAAGTTTCATACAAACTTTCATCCCCTATTTTATCCCCTTGGGGGTAGAATTGATCAAAATCCTTTATTAGCGGATGCCTGCATCATAACATCTACCTGCATGCCAAATTTTAGCTTGATCCGTCCAGTGGTTTGTGTTGTGCGTTGATAGATCATTATGTCAGTCAGTCACCTTCGAGTTTAGATACTTTTGTAATTTTGAAGTTTAAAATAAAATGTGGGGTAAGCAAAAAGTTATATTTTGAGTGTCATTACAGATTCAACTTAAGTGCTTAAATTGACCGTGAAATGTCTCTTTGACCGTGATGTCATGTTTTCCGGCCGTTTGACACATTCAATGGTTTCACAGTTCACATGCAGCATAATAATGAGCTACTTCGCAAGGATTTACTGATAACTCACTTACTGTTTATTTACACGAGTGATTCTTCACTTTTAATACATTTACAACCACTTTAGTACACTTGGGAGTTATTAAGATATTTGCGTCTTAGAAAAAGTAGGCCGTTTACATATCAACGAGAAAAGAAGGTTTTTGAGAATATTTGTAATAGAAGGTAGCACACAATGTCACCCTAAATCCGCAAACCCGTATTGGGGCACCGTGATGAGTGTACTATTCTATAATTCTATACTAAAAAAAATATATAGAGATAAAGTGTGTGGTGTTTTAGGGGGTAATATCTGGATCTACTTAACCGATTTTGAAAATTCTTTTACCATTAGAGAACCACGTTATTTGTGAGTGACATAGGCTATATTTTATTCCTGTATTCTCGCGGGAACTACGCGGGTGAATCCGCGGGGCGTTGGCTAATATCTAAGTGAGAAGGCCTTGTAGACTGCTAGGTGCGTTATCTACAATTGGGGATGATGACTAGGTTTGAATATATTGATTTTTATGATACATTCGGGTAAATAAGGTCAATGTTAACTAATTTATACATAAAAAGCAAAGATTGTCAGGATATTTGCAAAATAAATAAGATTATAAAATTTCTAAATCTTTAATCGTAATTAAATGAAAATTCATTCAGTTTTAGCTTTCTTAAAATAAATGTGACATTTTTTAATACATGACCTATAAACATTAACGCACAAATTACAAAGATATTAGTAGTTTTGTTTGAACGCCCATATATAAATCTAACGATCATTATGTACCTACGACGTCATTATAGTAGGGGAGCCCGGGATGCTAAATTTGCAGTTACTCGAGCGTCATTGAGACCGATTACATTTGGTAGATTAAATTATAGGAAGAATAAATGGTTATTTACTTTTTCCGCTTTTAACGGTGGAAAAAAACTACAGACTTTAAAAACAATTTTTATTACTTTGGCTTACTGAAATTGTAAGAAAATTTTAGCGATTAATTAGGAGATTATTTCCTTAAAAATAAGTAAAAAATTAATCGCACTCGTACCTCGAGCACTAAAATATAAGGGTTTAATTTTGTTACTTTGAAACCCTCCCATTCCATTACGTTACGCTCAAATCGTCAGATTTTCGAAATGTGCAGTTTTTAGCTATCAACTCACCTACCTTATCTTAATCTGACGTGCTGGTTGAGTATTTATGAAGTTAGTTTTTTTTTGGTTGCCCTAAACGTACCCACCAATATTAAGGGCTCATACTCGGTGGAGGTACTCGACAAAGTGTAAGGTATAGTCCCTTATGATTATCTGCCGCGCTCGAGTAACTGCAAAAATCCCCTCTTCGGCTCCTCTACTATTAATTCGTACCATTCAGTATGGGGCGTTTTACAGGGATCCGCGCCAGCGCTGAAAATCTGACTTCATAAATCCCCGTAGCTTCGAAAGTAATGATCGCAGAAACCCTGTTACTTTTACAAAATTGCTTTACTATTAGTATACTCTTAATTTATATACAATTTAAACAACTGTCATCATCCCTATTGAATCGGCCGACGACTTTGTCGATGATGATGATATTGATTCGGTGGATCCACAAACAAGGCTATATAGATGTTACCAGATGTTACACTTAAGTTTATACTGATAACAGTATCAGACACTCAACTTTGTGTTATGTAGGATGATGGACGTATCAATACGTAAAACGCGTTGTGGATTATCTTAAAATATGCAGATGAAGATTAAATTTTGGTTTTGATATGAAACTGAAACATATGATATACTTTGTTGGGTTTGATATGAAACCCCCAAAAACTTGAGACTGCTTTTTTTTTGACGGCCGCGTATTTTTGTACCTACTTCCCTCTTCGTCAGTAGGTAGAGACCTTGCTTTTTGCATCCACATCCTTCGGTTCGATTCCCCTGGAAAATATTTGTGTATATGGGTGTTTTCAGTATCAGGTTGTGTATCGTTATACAGGATGATCGAGAGTTATTTCCCATATATACAAGGTGTTGACAAGTCTGAACTGCATAACATGTTTTTTTAATGAAACAAAAAACTTTTTGTGTTTTGATACAAAGTAATTCAAATAATTCAGACTATCCATGTAAGACACGCCTTTATTTAAAATTGCATTTTAAAATTTTACACATTGGCAAAGTCATAATTTTACGGATTAAGGGACACATTTTAATATCTATTTATAAAAAAATATATTAATTAATTTACTCTGAAAATATTAATTTTAAAACACAAATGTTCTTTGAACATTTTTAATTATTATTCGGTAAATGTTTTTATTTTATTCTTTACAAGTTAGCCCTTGACTACAATCTCACCTACTACTAGGGGCTACCTTGTTAGGAGGAGGATGAAAATCCACACCCCTTTCAGTGTTTACACGACATCGTACTGGAACGCCAAATTGCTTGGCGGTACGGTTTGTCGGTAGGGTGGTAACTAGCCACAGCTGAAGCCGGTGGGAGGCTTCGGTCGTGGCTAGAAGAAGTTACCACCATACCACCTATCAGACCTGGAACAATTAAGAAAACCTCAATCGGTCCAGACTCCGTCTTGTAAATCCACTGCGCCACGGAGGCCATCAGACCCTCAGACCAATTATTGTATAGGACCTGCCTCGCTAGACGTTACTTTTCTGTCAAAGTATATGATCAACGATCTAATGCGATTATAAAAACTATCTCTATAGTGTCGATGTTAAATAGTTGTAATCGTGTTCGTCGGTTAAAGAGCTCCGTAAAAATACCTTTGTGTAATTGAATTGTGTAAAAAACGAGCAAAAACTTCTAGTTTAGTATAAGATATATACCAAATCTAAGCTCGTTTTCCTCAGAAAACGACAGACAGGTCCTTCTATAATTGGTCTGAGGTCAGACCTTATGGTCGAATTGCGTACCCTAGTTAAAAACTGTGTGCAAGCCACTACTAGCAGAGTATGTCCTACATCCTGTTCTACTAAGCTTCTAATAAACCCTATTAGGGTATCAAGTGAGGCAACAATGCCATAAGCCGCCATGATGTCATATCACTTTCTACCACCTACGCAAGGAAGTGGACATTTCCACCACACTTGCGTTTCCGAGTTGAGAGTGTGCAGTCAAGCAGACAGATGGTAAGTCAGATTTTGTACTCAAACTATCTATACTAATATATTATAAAGCTGAAGAGTAAGTTGAACGCGCTAATCTCTGGAACCGATATGAATAATTCTTCCAGTGTTAGATAGCCCATTTATCGAAGAAGGCTTATAGGCTATTTATTCCCGTATTCTATAAGAAATGTAAACAGTAATTGTTATCAATTGTAAATTATAATACTGTATGACTTTTTCAAAAGAGCAACTGTTGAGTTTTTTGCCGGTATCTTCTCAGAAGAACCTGCCTTCCGGTGGTAGAATCTTTACAAATAGTCAACTGACGTGTCAAAAGTGCTTGTAAACTGAGCCTACTTGAAATAAATGATTTTTGATTTTGATTTTGATTTTTGATTCCTGCGGGAACGGGAACTGCACGGGTGACACCGCGCGGCGTCAGCTAGTTTTTTTATATATGTCGCGTTTTCTGACGAAAGATACGTACTTTTATCGATGCAAAAATGCACCTCTTTACCCTGTGGCAGAGTAAAGATATATAGAGTAGTCCGACTCGGCCGTATTTTTGAAATAAATACCTACAGCCGCGCGGTACGTAAACATGTGATAGGGCTGCCAGCCTCCAGCATTGTTTATTTATTTATTTATTTATATGGAAGACCAACCGCAGAACATTGTATCGTGTATACATATTGATTACATACGTTGTGTTCAATGGTGAATGTTCAACTTATTATAGATCTTCACAACGTTTACAATATTTAAAAAAAATATAATACATAGTTCATGTCATCTAACTACAATATATATCTTAATTCTAAAAATTAAAAAATATTACAAACTATTTACTACAAATTGAATTAAAACAAAAAAAAAATAAAAAATACAAATTAAATTAAAACAAACAAAAAATGAAAAAATACAAATTAAATGAAATTAACAGAACAAAAGTACAATAATTCAATTCAATTCAATTTAAATTTTTGGTTTTATGGGTACAATAATTGAATATCGGTTATTAAATGAAAATGTAAAATAAAATAATGTCAAATAATGTCAAAAAAATGCCAAGGAATAAAAAAAAATAAATGTCAAGGAATAAAAAAAAAATGTCAAGGAATAAAAAAAAAATGTCAAGGAATAAAAAAAAAATGTCAATAATGTCAATAATTTTCAATAATTTTTCGCCGAAAGTCGATATATTTGTTGTGGAATAAATCGATGTCTTTCTGTTTTGTCGCAAAATTATTATAAGTATCTGATATCCTTGGTAAAGGAGAATGTTGACCTAATTTAGTTCTATATGGCTTGTGGTATAGCAATTTGCAAGGATACCGAGGTTTATTCGTGCGTGGTGTTCGAAAAGAAAAGCTTTGTATTAGCTCTGGACAATCGATTTCATTATTGAATAATTTGTATAAGAATGACATCGACAATAACCGTCTTCTATTTTCAAGACTGTCCCTCTTAAAAAATGTAAGTCGGTCCACGTAATTACTAAGATTTTTATTAAATCTAAAGGAGAGTTGCCGTAACAACCGTTCCTGTACCCGCTCAATTCTTTTAATATGAATATTAGTGTATGGAGCCCAGACTGCACAGCAATATTCGAGTTTGCTCCGTACGTAGCAATCAAATAGTTTTATAATTGTGCTACATTGCTTAAAGGTTTTAGAGGTCCTGAGAACAAATCCAAGTGATTTATTTGCTAATTGAAGAGTTTTGTCTATATGTGGCACAAACGTAAGTTTGCTATCTAAAACAATTCCTAAGTCCCGAATAGTGTCTACTTCATTCAACTGTTTGTCATTGATACTATAGACAGATAATATTTTTTTCCTGTTCCGTGTGAATTTGATATGATAACACTTGTCAACATTTAGAGTCATTTTGTTTGTAATACACCAGTCATTTAACCTAGTCAAATCTTCCTGTAATAAATTTATGTCAGCATTGCTTCGAACAATTCGCGTCAGTTTCAAATCATCCGCAAAGAGACTTGCGTTGCTATTATGAAATATGTCAGTTATATCATTTATAAATATGTTAAAGAAAAGAGGTCCTAGGTTAGATCCTTGCGGTACGCCCGATTCAGCTATAAACTCTCCAGATTGTTGTCCATTGATGACTACCCTTGACTTTCTATTTTCAAGATAAGATTTGCTCCACTTTAAAAAGGTATCTGTGATGCCATGTGCTCGAAGTTTACTTAGTAGCATACGGTGATTAACCTTGTCAAAGGCTTTTGAAAAATCAGTATAAATTGCATCGATTTGACTACCGTCATCGATACATTCTGCAATATTTGCAACGTGCAATAGTAGATTGCAGTTTGTTGAGCGTTTGCGAATAAATCCATATTGCTTGTCACTGATAAATCTTTTTAAATGGTTATACATATGTTGGTAAACTAATGACTTAAAAGCCTTTGCCATGGTAGATATAATAGATATGGGACGATAATTTTTTACACTTTTCTGTTCCCCTGATTTGTGGACAGGAACGATTCTGGATTCTTTCCAAGTGTCTGGAAACTGGCCATCTTTTAAGGACCTGTTAAAAATTATTGTAAGCGGTAAAGATAACTGCCATGCACATTTGATTAGGAAGATCGGAGGTATATTATCTGATCCAGCGCCTTTGTATTTGTCAAGTCTTTTTAGTTTTTTATATACATTTGACCGAGAAAGATTAAGATATTCGATTTCATCAAGAAAGTTAGAATTAACAATGTTTGATTCGCTCGCGTAGTTCATATCTCGTTCATATACCGAGGAGAAATGGGTTGCAAATAACTCACAGATTGACTTAGTGTCATTAGCTTTTATATCATTCAATGTCATAATGGGTGGATATACGCAGCTTTTGTTTCTAATGTTTTTTAAATGTGTCCAAAAATACTTGGGGTTTTTCCCTATTTCTGTTTCTATTCTGCTTATATATTGATTATAGCAAGTTTTAATTAACTTATCACAGTCCTTCCGTAGGTATTGAAACTCTAATAAATCTAATGGGTTATTATACTTTTTAAATTTCATATGATATTTACGTTTTGTTTTTAGTAATTTTATTAGTTGGGGAGAAAACCAGACAGGGTAGGTTATACATTTGTGTTTTTTTAAAGGGACATGTTTATTAATAATATTACGCAAAATCTTATAAAATTTAGCAACCATTGTATTGACATCATTGCAGTCGGAAAATTCATCTATCCACAATATAGCGTTTAAGTCATAAATTATTTTATCGTAGTCCGCCTTATAAAAGTTCAAAGAATTTCTAGATGTATTTATATTCTGATGGTCGCATACTGGTAGATTGACGTTCATTTCTAGAGGGGGATGATAATCATCTATATTTCTTATTGGATTATTACTTTCGCTGACCGTAATTTCTTCATTACTTAAAATCAAGTCCAAAATTTTATTTTTATGGTTATATACGAGATTGTATTGCTTTAAACTGTTAAGAGATACAAAATCAACTAAAGAGCTTTTAAGTATGCAGTTACTATAGGAAGAAGGTAGTGCCTCAGAAGCATTAACTGCAGAAGCAGACCAGATTATGCCACTCAAGTTAAAGTCACCAGCTATTAGTATTGAGCTTTTAGTTGTACTAAAAACTTTGTTGGTGTTGTCAATAAAATTGTCTAGTAGAGTGTTATTAACTGGTGGTGCTAAGTAAACGCCACATATATGAAAGGAATGTTTGCCATGCTCAGTCTTTAAATCAAGAGTGACCCAAACATCCTCACAGTCACTTTCCCAATCCATTTCCCTTCGTGATGTGAGGTGTTTAGTGACGGCAATAAGTACACCGCCTCCAGTTTTTTTATGCATAGATGATAAACAAGTCTCCCTATCACGTCTGTATACTTGATATCTATCATCGAATATTTCCCTGTCAAAAATACTATTATTGAGCCATGTTTCGGTTAATATTATAATATCATAATTATGGCTAAGTATTTCGCGGTACATTTCATGAGTGCTAGACCGCAGCCCCCTGACATTCTGATAATAGCATTTTATAGTATTGAATTTTGAAAAAAAAAATGTAAATTGTCAAGCATTACAACTCTTATAACTAAAAACTATTTTAAATTATTAATCGTGTCCATATTTCTGATAAACTTATACTCAGTTGTCTCGCTTTTGCGCATATATATAAATCCACGCTTAACCCATACGAACTTATAATTTAATTCTTTAGCCTTCTGACGCGCAGCAGCATGCAGACTTTTTTGAGTCGGCGATAAGTGTTCGGCTACATAGAGCGGTTTCTTTTCACCACTAAGGCCGACATGGCCGGTATTTAACTTATCCCCAACTTTCCCACCCTTTTTGTTGAAATTGATAACTGCAGCTAAATACTCGTCACGTATTCTCGGACAGCTGAACTTTACTACGACAGATCTGGGCCTGTGACTTTCTTTTTGTATCTTAGATGTTCTTGTGCAAAGGTGAACATCTGATTCGTTAAGGCTGTATTTGGTAGTGTTTGCTATCTGCTTGATTATTGACAATAAGTTTTCATTTCTATGCTCTGGAAGACATTGAATTTCCACATTGTTTGCACGCGAATGTTGCTCCAACTGAGACAGTCTTGTATTAAGATCGTTTATTTTAGTTTTTAAAATCATATTTTCATTTTCCAGCAGGTTAATACCCGTGATTTTTTGTTGTATTTCTCTCTTGAGCTCTTCATGTTGCTGTTCCATAAATGAAATTGAATGGGTAACTTGAGTAATATGATCGGTTATTTCCTGCAGTTTAGAGTCAAATTTAGATACTATACTAGTTTTAAAGACATCAAGTAAAGCCTTCAGTTCCTCTCTCACGACCTGGCGTACATCGTCCAATGATAAGTCGTAAGGTGCGCCGGAGTCACTGTCAGACAACTGGGATTTTTTGCGCTTATTTCTCTTGGTGACATTCTTGCTGGTTTCATGATTGCCACTTATATTATTATTTTTATAGTTATTTGTTGTGATACGAATTGGAGTATTTGTACTGTCTGTTCCAGGCCTAGGACGATTGCACGAGGGGCACAACCAAGAGGATAGAAATTCTGGAGTTAAGTCTTTAAATAGATCATTTGTAACGTTCACACAGCCAAAGTGATAGTTTCTCGTACACGATGCACATTGCAGGATTTCGTTTGTTTTGATATTAACGCTGCAGCACTCGTACGTTTTAACTGGCCGTGTTTTCGAAGAGCTTGCCATAATTATTAAATTTTGTCGTTTTTCGAATTCGAGCTGTCAATGTTATTTACACACTAGTATTGGATGAATTGCGTAGAAAATTTAAAATTGAAAAAAATCATCTCGCACGCTAGCAGGATTCGATCTCGGGGTCCAACGGTTCAAGTCCAAGAGCTCTCCAACTACGCCATTCGGTCATTGATTAAGTCGGCGTAATTGTAAATCCGTATTAGGGTGTCAGGTAACTTGTTACGTCAATGTCAAATGTCTATTTGTTTTACTTATACCGCACTTTAATTATTATTCATTTATAGATACCGGATCACAAATAATTTTCAAAAGCCGCTATGTTGATCACTAAAACTTAAGTTTATTAAATGGGTGTTGCTTTCACTTCCACGATAAGGTTTGCAATTGATCAGTTTATGCTTTTATATCCTCTATATTTGCAACTTTAATAATTACTGGGCACTTGTTTACATTTGATAATAACGGTCACTGTATTCACAATTCGGCGAAACATACATGTTAATGTGATTTTTCGGTTTTACTCGTTTCGGTAGTAATAATAAGTAACTTATATTGAGATTAACACTAACAATTATTGATTATATTGTAGTTAGACTATTAAAAAAAAGAATTAATTAGCGGAGCCAATGTTGTTCGTTTAAATGACAGCTGTCAACTTTTGTAATAGGGATGATGACAGTTTTTTAAATTGTATATAAATTAAGAGCACGCTAATATTAAAGCAATTTTGTAAAAGTAACAGGGTATCTGCAATCGTTTTTTCGATTTAAAGGGCCAGTTTTGCGGCACTGCCGCGGATCCCTGAAAAACGCCCCATACAAAATGATACGCACGTATCATCTAATTACGATAAAATATTTTTAGTAGATTTTAAAATTTTATAATCTTATTTATTTTGCAAATATCCAGTCAATCTTTGCTTTTTATGTATAAATTAGTTAACATTGACCTTATTTACCCGAATGAATCATAAAAATCAATATATTCAAACCTAGTCATCATCCCCATTATATTTGCTAACTTTGTGTTTCCATTTAGTTTTGTGATTGATAAAAATATTAATCAAACTTTATAAAAATAACGCGAGGCTTTTTTTCCTAGTCGTCATAATTAAAAAATTCAATACACCGTGCGTTCGTCTGTCTGCACCACAAGCACGCCCCGAGTCAAAGTCAAACTACTGCTTTTGTATATTCTGCCTGTGGATTTTCTTTTTGTTTAATTTTTTTACAACTCAGCCCTTGACTACAATCTCACCTGATGGTAAGTGATGATGCAGTCTAAGATGGAAGCGGGCTAACTTGTTAGGAGGAGGATGAAAATCCACACCCCTTTTCGGTTTCTACACGACATCGTACCGGAACGCTAAATCGCTTGGCGGTACGTCTTTGTCGGTAGGATGGTAACTAACCACGACCGAAGCCTCCCACCAGCCACCTGGACCTGGACCAATTAAGAAAATCTCAATCGACCCAGCCGGAGATCGAACCCAGGACCTCCGTCTTGTAAATCCACCGCGCATACCACTGCGCCACGGAGGCCGTAAATTGGAGGATTATTTACGAATCTGTATTGGAGAAATGAATTGAAGAAGAAATTTTACATTTTATACAGTCTGTAGGGGCGTAGGTACCGCCGTATCAGCCATATCATTGATACGGGTCCCCGGAATACAGGGACCCCTAACGTGGGGTCCGTTAGTATTATAAAATATAGGAATATAGAAATCTATGATAGCGATTCAAAAATTAAGAAAAGTCGCCCTCTGAAGGTATTAAAGTTTGAAACTTTGATAAATATCTGTTATTTTTCGTTAAAGAGGCCCCCTAAATTATTTTCAGGTGTAATATGTATTTCATAGTATTGTATATCTTTTATTTTATTTTTCGATAAAAAGCCTCCAAAATAATTTCAGGTGCAATATGTATGTCCTAATATTGTCGCAGTTGATGTTCGCAGCAAACGTGTTAAGTCAGACGCCTGATACTAAAGTATTAGCAAAATATGATCCAGCAGAATTGCTAAGGTAAGCCAAAGCCAAATTACTTATTAATAAAAATATTTTTTTAGGTAATTAGAATAATTAATCAGTCCTGGATTAGCTTATACCTAAGCTGTTTATGCAATTGCATATGGCATCCCGTTTAGGGGCACCAGAGTCGACCGGGAAACAAAAAAAAATAGCACAAGAAGTTGAAATGAAATCCAAAATTATTAACAATTTTTACGATTATTTCTTTTTACTTCGTTCACTTATGGATAGAGGGGCATACAAAGGAAGATTGCTGGCATCGAGTTACCTTAATCCGGCACTTTAATTAATAAATAATAATAAATATAAATACAGAATCAATGCTTCTACGGAATTCAGCTGCAAATCTCGCAATAGGCGTACCCTATTTAGTAATACAAGGCCCTATAATGCGCAATTAAGAATATAGATGAATATCTAAGTACTAAACATGACTCCATACTTCTTTTTCAGAAAAATCTTCAACACAAACGATACAAATACCATATTACCTAGAGCTTATGGCTTAATACAATTCGAGGGCCAAACATTGCGACCAAATTTCGTCAATTTCGAAACAGATAATCAAGAGGTCAAAAATGATGATATTTACACACACGATACTGTTAAATTTCAAAACGACGAACCCACGTATAATAATAATGCCCAATACCAAAATACCAAAGATGGTTCTAGAAAGAAGAGGCGTAGGAAGAGAAAGCCTAAGCAATATAACTATGGCCTACAAGATCCGAGTAGTCCTTATAGCCCTGAATTTGGCCCTGTACCGTATCCAACGTATCCGGGACAATATTATAGTAAGTTTTTAGGGTTACGTACGTACGTATAGTACATAAACGGAACCCTTTTTTAATTAATGTATTACTATCGGCCGCACGCGATTACTTTCAGAACAGTCATCATTATCAACCCATATTCGGCTCACTGCTGAGCTTAAGTCTTCTCTCAAAATGAGAGGGGTTAGGCCAATAGTCCACCACGCTGACCACTGCGGATTGGCAGACTTCACACACGTAGATAATTAAGAAAATTCTCTGGTATGCAGGTTTCCTCACGATGTTTTTCCTTCGCCGTTTGAGACACGTGATATTTAATTTCTTAAAATGCACTTACCTGAAAAGATGGAGGTGCATGCCCCGGACCGGATTCAAACACACACCCTCTGGAATCGGTGGCAGAGGTCATATCCACTGGGCTGTCACGGCTCAGTAAGAGGTGTGAGTAAATAATTCTATCTACGCCTTCTTTCAAAATACCATTATTTAATGGCTACCATATTTAGACTATATTATTACAATGTCACATTGTTAGTTAACATCTATACCTACTAATATTATAAAGCTGAAGAGTTTGTTTGTTTGTTTGATTGATTGAACGCGCGAATCTCAGGAACTACTGGTCCAATTTGAAAAATTCTTTCAGTGTTAGATAGCCCATTTATCGAGGAAGGCTATAGGCTATATATTATCCCTGTTTTCTTACGGTACTGTAGTTGATATAAAAGTATGAACGCCTGCCAAAAAACAATTGCAATACGAGCAATAGGGATGCTTGCCAATGAAATGACGTACCTATATTACAACTGCCTCTGGTAATACCTGGTATTGGTCGGTTAGTAGTGCCTATACATTCTTATAGTGTAGTATTGCAGGGGATGATTTTCCATTTCAGACACCCTTATGATTTGACAAGCACGTTAAGCTGAGTCTTGCCCTAATATAACCGAACCTACCCTTATATTTCGTCCCTCATTAATTTTGGTGTGCCAGCCCCAATGCTTCATGACCTTTTAGCCGATTGGAGAGATGTAATAAAAGACTCGGTTTGTAGTCAGAATGGAATATCAATGGAATATATTTCGATCAGAATGTATTAATTATATACAGTTTACATTAAATAATATTAGGTACGCGCGACAGTAATCGAAATCCAAACGACCAATCACAATAACGTTGGTTGATATTGCGTTCTATATAATCGCGGCGCCGATGGTGATGGCACTAGAATTTGGTGTAGGTACGTACTCCGATGATCGGCGGCTCGCGAAGACTGCACTTGTATATCAGCTCGCCTTGCGCGCATAGTTAGTCAGCTGCGGCAAGGTGCAGTGAGCGGATGTATGTAGGTAGGTAGCTACAACCTGAAGAAGTGTTTGCACACACATCTGTGCAGTATAATTCTTGCGTGTCGATAGCCTCTCTCAAAATGGCCGCTGAATTTATCAGTCGGGAGAATATTAAAAATGAGTAAGTAGTATAACTGGAAGTAATACCAAATGTGTTGTCTACAGGACCGCCTCGCCCACGACCGTCTCTCGCTTCAGAAGCCCTATCAGCGGTGACCGGAGCCCTAACATCCATCGCCAAGTATGACGACTACCAGTGCGTGCCGCGACTGCTGTGCGAGGCGGCGGCGGGCGGCGCGCTCGGCAACTCGGGGATATTGCAGACTGTGTCAGGGCTGCAGCCTTTACTGACGTAAGCACTCGCCTAGATACCTAACATCCATCGCCAAGTATGAACTACCAGCGCGTGCCGCGGCTGTTCTGCGGGGCGGCGAGCTCGGCAACTCGGAGATATTGCAGACTGTGTCGGGGCTGCAGCCTTTACTGACGTAAGTACTTGCCTAGATACCATTTACTTGACTTACTGGGAGAAAAAGTGGATTATGTGGGACATATCCACTAAAAGCCCTTCTTAGCGACCCTCTGCTTATTTCAATAGGCTCTGGGACCTCAAACATACTCGCTGGTGCATCCATAGCACTACGTCTCTGGTGCTTGTCTAGGGGTGAGTATAATTACTGCGTATAGCAGCTTGTACAACTGCAAGCTACTATCTTCCCGGTAATTAAGAGAGGACAACGCCCTGATCACTATTACCCCTAAACCAGAGGAAGACCTGGACGATGTAAGCAGAGTCCCCACTCTGGCCGCTTGCGACTCTGAGGTCCATACTCACGGGATTAATAATGGAGAGACAGTTTTGGAAAGCTTCTTCGTCGCCGTCTCACAGCTTGGTTGGCTGGCTATGTTATCCTCCTGCCTCTATGCCTCTTTTTAATGTCAACCAAGTAAGTCTATAGCTTGTAAGAGAGTCAGTAGGTAATAGGTATATTCTAACGCCAGGCGACTCTTTCGCACACATTCCAGAAATACTTACCTACATAGGTACCCCGCACCCCGCACTAGAAAGCGCAGTGTTGGCCGACCCCCCATTAGGTGGACTGACGACATCAAGCGAGTCGTAGGGATTCGCTGGATGCAGGTGCCTTAGGATGTTTGGAAGTCCCTACAAAAGGTCTATGTACTGCAGTAGACGTCCATTGGCTGGATAGGATAATGATAATGACGTAGGTACCTACTTACTTTGAGCTGTCTTCAGGCTTTTTAAAAGTCTTAAGTAGGGTAAAAGCCTTCAAATGATTATGATGGTTTTCAGACTTCTATCAGCGTACAACGGTGTGACCAGCAATCCGCTATTCGTGTTCGGTCGCGCCGCGCTGCTTGGTGCCTCATCTGATAGCAGTCCTTCCACGTGCCGGTACGCGTATCCGCTGTGTCCCACCGACCCTGAGCAACTGGTCCATTATCTGAACAACCATAATGGAGGATTCTTCAGGTAGGATAAAACTAAACACCTACGTTAATTTATACTTTTACATTTCATAGCAGTCGTCCCATGTGGTTTCAGCTGCTGCGTAGGTATTTATTTCCACTCTCGAGGAAATCTGGAGATAAAAAAAAGCCTTTGTTATTTTCTGATACTGAAAGAAAAGAAAGAAAGATCTTTATTTTTAATTAATGCCACATATCACATTAAATCTAAATTATATTATGGCTTAACTGTCCACTGAAACAGTGGAGCACTAAAGAATTCCCTGTAACATGTGGCATAATCTAGAAAAAGGCCCCAACTCAGCATTTTGCCGCATACTTTCAATAAATAAGGATGCAGTATTGATCTTCAGTTAGGAGCCAGTTCAGGTGCCTTTACTGTACTGTAGCTTTTTATTGGTGAACGAATTTTTAAAATCAGTTCAACAGTATCGAAACCGATTCGTAACAAATAAGAGCATGCAAGAGGTTCAGATCCAGCTGTAGACGTCCATCGGATATTAATGATGATGAAGATGATGATAAAACAAAAAATAATTACCTCTATATACCTATAATATTAATTGGCTCAGCAAGGCTGATCTGATGATAATGATCTTATGCAATCATATTCATAGCCTGGAATAGGAAAGTTATTGGAGTTACTTGTCCATGTCTTGAAGAGAACGGTCTTAGTTATTATTAGACTAGCAGACGACGCTCGGTTTCACCCGCGGCGTTAAAATATAGCCTTTAGCACAGAAAGAATTTTTCAAATCGGTTCATTAGTTTCAGAGGCTATTGAATATAAACAAACAAGCAAACAAACAATCAAATATTTCCTGTTTATATTAATATTCAGACCATAAGCCCACTAACCTGAATTCCAGTCTGTGGTACGATTAAACGAACAAAATGCACAAATATTTTGTACCTATTTACTTAATTGCGTAATTCCTTTTTCATGTATTTTTGGTTATAGGTTCTTCAGCGCACCACAGCAAGGACAGCAGGACGTTGAACAGTTCTACAACCAACTGTCGCAAAACTACGGTCTTTATGACCCCAACCAGGGTTACGATCCGATTGGTAATCAACAAAACTATGGATTACATAACCAACAGAATTATGGCTACTACAGACCAGGTCTTTATTCTAATTACGACCAAAATTATGGAAACCGCTACCCTTATCAAAATAATCAACACATTCGTTTCAAAAACAATGACAATTTCAGCGAAAGTTCTAATAAAATCGAAAAACGTATTCAAAACAAACCAAATACATTTTACATTGACGATTTAGAAGATGAAAATCCAAAATGGACGTTTCCAGAAGGCAATGTAAAGCCAGTTAATTATGCAAACAACCAGGAATTTAATTCATATAGCTCTTATGATAGTAATGATAATAGAATAAATCAAAATTACCTTTATAATAGTAATCGATTTAATGATAATAGAAAAGGCAAAACTTTAAAGTTTCCGGGAGCCAAAAATGAGGAAGATTACTTACAAACTAATTTAGATAATAAACCTGGTCATTTTTTCCCGGATCAGAGCAATGCACAATATCTAGAATATAATACAGCGACGCATTATAATCATGGTAACAAATATGACCATTTACAATATTTAAATTCAGATTATAATAAATATGATAATAAACAAGACTATTATGCTCAACTAAATCAGAATTATGATAACAAATATGTGAACAATGTTAATGCTAATCCATATTATACAAATAATAATAAATATTACAATCATAATAACGGTTACATAAATAATAATAAATATAGCAATTATAATAACGATTTTCAAAATGGAGTGCAAACAGTTTACGTTGTTAGAGGTAACGGTGATCCAAACAATCCTGAAGTTTATAAACTAAGACCAGGACAAACCATACAATAAAGGGGAATATAAACACATATACTCATAAATCAACCACACACACACACTAAAATTATAAAGGCGTGTGTGTGTGTTTATGTTTGATACTCCTGCACACCACAAATACAGAACCGATTTAGAGATAGGCTACTTCTAAATCAGGTTAATCCATAGTCCTCACGGGATTTGTGAAAAATGTAATTTCATGCAAAATTGTGTCGTATAGGAAATCATAAATTACATCGTAAACCGGTAACCTAACCAAAATAATGTTGTTTTATTTTAATCCATTATTATTTATTATTATAATCTATACTAATATTATAAAGCTGAAGAGTTTGTTTGTTTGTTTGTTTGTTTGATTGAACTCGCTAATCTCAATTTTTCAAATCTGAACTACTGGTCAGATTTGAAAAATTGAGATTAGCGAGTTCAATTTGAAGTTCAATTTGTTTGAAAAATTCTTTAAGTGTTAGATAGCCCATTTATTGAGGAAGGCTATAGGCTACATATTATTTCCGAATTCTTACGGGAACGGGAACCACGCGGGTGAAACCGCGCGGCGTCAGCTAGTTAAATATAAAGTACAGTTAGCCGTTGGCTTGATAACTTTATCACGTTTGGGTTCTCTATTTTTCTCGTCTCTTTTTTTCTTTGATGAATATGCATCTGTATTCACTTATCAGCAGGCTAATTCACTATCTTTGACGTACTTATGCTAGTTGACATAATATTATTATACGAAACTATCTTTGAAGCACGCTAGTTGACGAAAGTATCTAATGTCGAAATTGTAAAAAATGTCATCCGGTGTTTACTAGTGGATGTCATACAGTTATGTAGATGACATTTTTTTAATTGATTTGATGTTTATTTTAAAAGATTGATGATAAATACCAAAATAATAAATAGGCCAGCTTTGCTTTTAATAATGAAAGCCACAGAACTCGTTTGTCATTAAGTGGTTTACCGTAATTTTTTTTTATACGAAATATTTTTTTTTTGTACCTTACAGGTTGATGGACCCTGTTGATAGATGGGCAGCACTTTAAGCACGTATGAAATGTTGATCTGTTTATAGGCAATGGTTTGCTACTTACTATCAAGTGAGACTTTTGCTTTGTTTGCAATTATCACTAGAAAAAAAAACTGGACACTCAATGGGCCACTACTTTTTTTTTATTTACAGTTAGCCCTTGACTAACTTGATGGTTGATCTCACTTGATGGTAGGTCATGATGCAATCTAAGATGGAAGCGGACTAACTTGTTGGACGATGAAAATCCACCCCTCTTTTGGTTTCTACACGACTTCGTACCGGAACGCTAAATCGCTTGGCTAAAACCACGGCCGAAGTCTCCTACCAGCCAGTATAATGCAGGATGGCCGTGTAATATCACGTATAATATCAAGTTTGAGCCATTTGCTTGATCCACAATTATTTCAAATATAGCGTCAATTGAAGTTCAGTTACTGTCATTGTCGAGAATATTAAATTCAATGAAAATTCCACTTATCATAACACGACGACGAACGACCTTAACTTTATTTTCGTTAAACCGCTCGCCCTTTGGAAAAGGCGAACAGGGCGTCTTCTCTGTTCACGACACGACATACAATCGTATCTTGATCGTATAGATTAAATTCGATCGAGGTACGATTGTTTCAACATACTACACTCGTAGTTGACGAATATCGTCATGTTTGACTACTTAAAATTAGATAGACCATTTACATACTAAATTCACCCACGTAGACGCCGTGCGGTTTCACCCGCGTGGTTCTCGTTCCCGTAGGAGTATGGGGATACTATACAGCCTATAGCCTTCCTCGATAAATGGGCTATCTAACACTAAAAGAATTTTTCAAATCGGATCAGTAGTTCCTGAGATTAGCGCGTTCAATCAAACAATCAAACGAACGAACGAACGAACGAACGAACAAACAAACAAACAAACAAACAAATAAACAAACAAACAAACTCTTCAGATTTATAATATAATATAGTATAAATTGTGTTACACGCTGATCATTGGTGAAAGAATTTTAAAAATCAGTTTACGCCTGAAAGCGTAATAAACATAACCAACAAACCCAACCCTTATACAAGAATGCCTCAATCCCGTAAGGGTCTAGAAGAAACCACCGGGGGTAAAAGTTTCCGTAATACCCGGGCAAGGAGGCAAAGCCTTAAGGCCCGTACCTTCACCTGACTCACTCGAAAGGACAAGACAACATGCAGTAAAATACAAACAAATTGAAAATCGTATTTTTAGGAATATATAAGCAACACGTAAGCCTGTTTGGTACGTTGTAAGATAACAAATCGATTAAAATGCGTGTTTTATATAGAAGTAAATGGACTTTAATCGGGATCATGGATGGTTGCTGCCCACAGCGTGGAAGCTCTTTCATTGTCACATGTCTACTTGGAACAAGATAGCGTTAGTTCGGTTTGCTTTCAAGAAGACAAGTCTAATGAAGATGACATTAATGAACCGTCGGAGAGTGTAACGGAACCTTCACTCCCCACCACTCAACCCCTCTCCCAGCGCGAAATGCGAGCAGCGGCGCGTCGCGCAGCCGCTTCGCAGTTTGGATCGTGCCGCGATGCAGGAACCAGCTCATGACTAAGGGCCCCGTATGGGTTCGAAACTTGTCGGGCATACTCCGACCTAATATCACGTGAGTTTTAGCCGTATTTCAATTAAGTAAATGGAACTTTAATGAAGAATTACTTTAGAAGTAGTAATGTTACGAAGAAAAAAATATAAAGGGTGAAATAGGGGTTATATAAAAAGTTATTATTAAAAGAGTTAATAACGTACGAGCATGAACTTAAAATACCGACAGATAGGTCACTTCTAGTAAAACGTTAAAAATCTTGGCAAGGTAAGCCAATGTATGCAAAACGCAACATTACGCAGAATCTTGCTCTTATGCCGATCACGACGAGATAAATTATTTAACAGGCAAGTAAGAAGGCGATCAGTTTCTAAGAAAACTTGGTTTGCTTGGAAAATCGCTTTAAAGCCCCTTCACACTGGTTTCCTGGATTACAATGTCAATGAGTGGGATATGGGGCTTAAACCCACCACTCACCTTAGGTTGGCGGCTTAGTGATCACTAATGATCGGCATTGACTTCTGATTCGAGTAACGGAGGTGACAACACAATCTTCCCAACTCCAGGCTGAGAATCTTTAGGTAACGAAAATTTCAATGTAGGAAGATAAGTTCAGGAATTCATAGCAAGACTAGAACGGCCTCCGTGGCGCAGTGGTATGCGCGGTTGATTTACAAGACGGAGGTCCTGGGTTCGATCCCCAGCTGGGCCGATTAAGGTTTTCTTAATTGGTCCAGGTCTGGCTGGTGGGAGGCTTTGGCTGTGGCTAGTTACCACCCTACCAACAAAGACGTCATCGCAATCGCCAAGCGATTTAGCGTTCCGGCTAACGGGAGCTTAACCAGACGTTAATGGTAATGTCCAGGTTTAATAGGTCAAAGTCAAAGTCCGTGGCTAGTTACCACCCTACCAACAAAGACGTCATCGCAATCGCCAAGCGATTTAGCGTTCCGGCTAACGGGAGCTTAACCAGACGTTAATGGTAATGTCCAGGTTTAATAGGTCAAAGTCAAAGTCCGTGGCTAGTTACCACCCTACCGGCAAAGACCCCGAAGTAGCGTTCCGGAACGATGTCGTGTAGAAACCGAAAGGGGTATGGATTTTCATCCTCCTCCTTACAAGTTAGCCCGCATCCATCTTAGATTGCATCGTCACTTACCATCAGTTGAGATTGTAATCAAGGGCGAACTTGTAAAGAATAAAAAAAAAGAACCCAAAGACAAATTGTCAATGAATAACGCATTGTCCCAACGCAATGAAACAGAGGGCGATATTGGTTCACATCCACCTACACCTACAGGAATGTGCCGTTTACAAGTTACGACTTTTTACATCTATTCGAAAAAAGTCGTGACGTATAAACGGTAGGTAGAGTATGTTCGTGACATTTGCCGTTTTAGGCAAAACGAGGGTTCTCGCCGCCAGGGGGCGCCTTGAACTTAAATTGTTTTTACATCGCAGCTAGCTTCTACCTCTGACCTTGTGCGTGTACTTGTGCGTTAATTATATGATTCTTAATCCTAATATGCCCGCCAAACCGCATTGTGTTAACATGGTGAGTCTAAACTCCATGAGCCCTCTGTTATTGGTACCTACTTTACCACATTTAAATATATGGAAAGTATTGTATTATATTTTTGACGTGGATACGTCTTTAAAATTGCTTCCATTCCAAAAAAAACGTATACCTACGTACGAAAATCGGGGGATAAAGTTAGCTATTGTAGCTACGTAACTATCATATCTATACAAAATGTAATTACACCATTGGATAGCTGAAGAATCAAAGAATTATATACGCTAAGTTTAAATTATGATACGTCATATGATTGGTCTCGGTTTTCGAAATTTCAATTTCAAAAATTGCTGAGCTCGAGTCTCCTCTCAGAATAAGAGGGGTTAGGCCAATAGTCCACCACGCTGGCCTAATGCTATTGACAGACTTCACGCATACTAGAGAAGAAGTTTCCTTACGATGTTTTTCCTTCGCCGTTTGACACGTGATTTTCTTAAAATGCACACAACTGAAAGTTTGGAGGAGCATGCCCCGGACCTTATTCGAACCCACACACGGAATCGGAGGCAGAGGTCATATCCACTGGGCTATTACGGCTTACAGCATACAATGAGTAAAAAATACAAAACAACAATGATATTAAATACTGTTAGATATGTTACTAGCGCATGAAAAGTGAGGCGCTCAAAAGAATAAAACAGTCAACTCAATGTTAGTTGTGATCAACAACGAACATTATTTAAACAAATAATACCTAAATATCGTCTACAATGTTGAGTTACAATTATTTATAGCCAATTTATAGCCTCAATAGCTCAACGGTAAGAGTGGCCTCATCACCGAAGGGTGGTGGTTCGATCCCCAACCCGTTGGTCTATTGTCGCACCCGCTCCTAGCACAGTCTTTTCCGACTAGTTGGAGGGGGATATTGGTCATATTATAAATGACTAGCGGACGCCCGCGACTTCGTCCGCGTAAAAATTGATGTAAACTTCTCTACCTCTACCTTACCCTGCTCGTAAACCTACCCAACCCTACCCTACCCTACCCCTACCTTACTCCTACCCTACCGCTAACGCTAATCCTACCCTCCCCCCACCTTACGCCTACCCTAACCCTACCCGGAACCTATCCATACCCTATCCTACCCCTAATGTACCCCTACCCTACCCCTACCTTACTCCTACCCTAACCCTACCCTACCCGTAAGTTTGTGTGGTTGTCGGGGGTAATCTCTGGATCTACTGGGCCGATTTGGAAAATTATTTTACCAATAGAAAGCTACATTATTTGCGAGTGTCATAGGCTATGTTTGGTCCTCATATTCATACGGGAACGGGAACCACGTAATTGAAACCGCGGGCGTCATATAGCGGCATTTCTGAGACTTTCAGAAATTTTGTATAATCTCCGAAAATATATAACTAATTAACATACTGTAAAGGGCAAATCTTATCTCTATAATATCCTTGTGATTATTAAATAATTTATTTTGATAAGGATTTAAGTTTAGTTGTGTAAATAATGACGTAAACCTTAGTTTAAAATTTAAATAATTTATTAAAGTACTAAAGGTACTATATCTGCTAAAATATAAAAGCTAGATATATGGTGTCGCGGACTTTTTTGTAGTACTTTTAAAGGTTCAAAAAGCCTCCATACATTTATTTCAGTTATACGCAATGGTTGAGGAAGCGCATGCGAATAGGTAAGTTTTTCGGTTTGACCTGTAAGAGAAAACCCGCGATAACTCAGTAGTTATATATGATAGGAATATAAAATAGTAGCCTATAGCACTCCCCGATAACGTAGCATTCTACTGGTGAAAGAATTTTTAAAATCGGACCAGTAGTTCCGAAGATTACCCCATTTCAAAAAATTGTTACAAACTTACAAACTTACAAACTTTACCTCTTTATAATATTAGTATAGATATAGATATGGCAAATATTCTTTTTAGAAAAAAAAAATTGTCGAGTTGTATGTTCAGGATGTGTAAAAACTATAAATTCATAAATATATAATGTAATAAAAGACAAAGTGTGCATGAGTGCGTTAGTGTTCAGTGCCTATTATTCGGATCACTTTTCACGGTAATTTTGTAGGGTCATAACCAAACAAACAAAGCGAATAGTACTCGTAGAGCTTACTGTGCCGTGGGAGACTAACATTCCGAAGGACCACAGTTTAAAAGTGAATAAATATTATGGCAACAAATGAACTAACTAAAAATGGCTGTGTAGTTAGTCTGTACGCCGTAGAAGTAGGTGCGAGAGGATTACCAGCAAAATCTCTCTAAAACTTGCTTAAAGACCTTGGCCTCTCTAGAAGTGCAGCTAGTTCTATATTAGAACGAGTATCCAAAGCTGCTCTAATAGGATCTTACCAAATTTGGATAGGTAGGGAGAACAACACGAGCAGAGAAGGGGAGTGTTGATCGTTCGTCAAGGAATTCCTTAACCCTACATCCAGTAGTAACAAGTCCTGGACTTTGCTTGGTGTATTTCTCTCTACCACGCGATGAACCCGGCACCCGCACGGTGAATCCATGGAATGCTAAGATATTCGTCTCTGATCTTTAGTATAAAATTATCATTGCAAAACAATATCAGCACAAGCATTTGTAAGATAGCCAGCAAGTCTTGTGAGAACTGGTAGGTAACGTCGTATTGTCATTTAAAATACAAAATGGCGTGACTTGCTCTGAATCTACACAAGTCGTATAAGGGCACAAAGCGAATGCAAATCGCTGTAGTATATAGCCACATGTTATATAACTCTACGCGCCGTGCATCTCGAGTCAAATAAACAAATGCAAGGTTTTCCACTGCAGTGTTGCCAGTGAAAACGCTTTTTACCTTATTATAGGATACATTTGGTGACTATGTTGAAGAACACCTATACCTCGGACAGTTGATATCACCTAAAGGTAATGTAAAAGAAGTCGAAAGAAGAATAGCAAACAGTTGGAAAAGGTATTGGGGCTTAAGGGAAGTAATGAAAGACAAAAACCTAAACATAGCAACAAAGACCAAATTATTCAATGTCTGCGTCCTACCAATCCTAATCTATGGAAGTCAAACATGGGCCATAACGAAAAACGTAGCCTGCCATAAAAAAAATAAAGTTTATTTTTAACCGACTTCAAAAAAAGGAAGATGTTATCAATTGGATGCGTATTTTTTTTAAATTTGTTATTTCATAACTTCGTCATTTACAAACCAATTTTAAAAATTCCTTTTTCGTTTGAAAGAGTATACTTCCAGATTGGTCCCATTTAATTTTCATCAAAATCGGTTTTGTAATTATGTCTGAAAATCAAAATAACAAATACGTCTTTGAAGTCGGTTCCATTTTTATGTTACAAAGATTATTATATTTACATTTTCTTTTTCTTTTATTTAAATTATATTCAAAGTTTTTATATGCATCCCCTAAGGATAAAAACCTCCTCCAATGTTTTCCACCTTTCTCAGTTTTTAGCTGAAGCTTGCTTAGGGGTTTGGCCTACCACGCTGGCCCAATGCGTATTGGCAGACTTCACACACGCAGAGAACAGACAGACTGACAGAAATTATAACACCCCTCTTTTTGCTTCGGGGGTTATTTAAGTCATCGACGAAAATTAAAACGCTGTTATTGTTATTTTAATATTATTGACTATTTTTAACCGACTTCAAAAAGGAGGAGGTTCTCAATTCGGTCGGTATTTTTTTTGTATGTACACCGATTACTCAAAGACGCCTGGACCGATTTCAAAAATTCTTTTTTTGTTTGATACATACATCACCGGCTTAGCACCGCCTTCATACTGATCAGCAGGTAGAACATATTATGATGTTATTTTTCGCTTTTTAGTTTAGTGGGTACGTTTTTGGGTTTTGAAGTCGGTTGTATTTTTTTTATTAAAATTTTTATTATTTGTATAAAAAACGGGTAGTTTTGGTATTCAACACTGGCAACACAGCCTAAGTTATTCTCCTCACACAAGAGCGGCGCTTTTGTTGATGTGTCGGTATGATTTGTCACGCAAAAACGCATCGGTATGTCTTTATGTAACCGTTTCCGTACTTTGTTTGTCATCAAACGTCGCTAACTGCACCTGCTGAGAGGAACGCCTAATAAGGTTTTCCGTGTTTGCATAACACATTTTTATGTGTTTCTTGGAAATAGCATAACTTAATTAAGAGAAAAGCGATTTATCAGTAGCGCTGTTCCACAACAATGCCTCTTTGGCCCAGTGGTTGGCTAATGCGGCTTCGTATTACAAGGTCCTAGCTTCGAGTCATGTAATACTGAGATTTTCTTTACTGTAAGCAATTTTCAGTTGGATGATGAGAGCCGTGATAGCCCAGTGAATATGAAAGCCTCAGCCTCCGATTCCAGAGGTATGGGTACGAATCCGGTCCGAAACATGCACCTCTAGTTCAATTATGTGCATTTTAAGAAAGTAAATATCACGTGTCTCAAACGGTGAAGGAAAAACATCGTGAGGAAACCTGAGAATTTTCTTAATTCTCTGCGTGTGTGAAGTCTGCCAATCCGCATTGGGCCAGCGAGGTGGACTATTGGCCTAACCCCTCTCATTCTGAGAGCTCAAACTCAGCAGTGAGCCGAATGGGTTGCTAATTTATTAAAATAAAGAGATTTATCAGTAGAGCTATTCTATCAATACCTCATTGGTCTAGTGGGTAGCCAATGCGGCTTAGGATCACGAAGGCCCTAGGTTCGAGTCAGGGTATGTAATACTGAGCTTTTTTTTATTCTAAGCAATTTTCAGTTGGATGATGAGAGCCGAGATAGCCCAGTGGATATGACCTCTGCCTCTGATTCCGGAAGGTGTAGGTTCGAATCCTGTTCGGGGTATATACCTCCAAGAGTTATATTTAAAAAAATTAAATATCACGTGTCTCAAACCACAGTTCTACTCTGCTCAAACGGTAAAGGAAAAACATCGTGAGGAAACCTGCATACCTGAGAATTTGTTTAATTATCTGCGTGTGTGAAGTCTGCCAATCGGCATTGGGCCAGCGTGTTAGACTATTGGCCTAGTCCCTCTCATTCTGAGAGCTCGAGCTCACCAATGAGCCGAATGTGGGTTGATAATGATGACGATGAATTTTCAATTAAATTTTCCAGCTATAGAATGAGAAGCTGGTAGAGTGTACTGATGTTAGTTGTCCACATATTCGCATCGTACGTATCGAACGCATCGTATCAAACGGATCGTAATATTCTTCGTGAACACACAAGTGCGTCCACTAATCCGCATCGTACGGATCGCACTATACTACCGTAACGAGAGTTTTTTTAACGGACGTTAAAAATGCGTTCAAAGAACTACGAAGTTAAATGAAGTCAATGAAAATTTTGACGGCCTCCGTGGCGCAGTGGTTTGCGCGGTGGATTTACAAGACGGAGGTCCTGGGATCGATACCCGGCTGGGCCGATTGAGGTTTTCTTAATTTGGAAGCTTCGGCTGTGATCAGAAGGTAACACATACGATGTTATTTTTCGCTTTTTAGTTTATTTTTGTGATTTAGAAGTCGTGTAATTTTTTTTGTTAAAAAGATTTTATGTACTAGAAAATTCAGTGCCGCAACTAGGTATACCATCAGGCTTGTAGCGAATTAATTGGATGAAGCAACAGAAAAGTCTCAAAGTAATTTTTTATTGTTAGATTACTTCTATAGACAAGCTCTATCACTAAAAGCTCTACTAAGCCCTACTACGAGTTACTATGAAAACCCCTAGATGCATTAAGACGAAAGTGTTATCGTAAAACTCACAACAACCGTGGCCGTGACCGTGAATGGCTGAAGTGGGTGCATAAAAGTTGCTCTTCACGCATCCAATTAGTTTTTATAGCGTCCGAGAGAATAACCTAGGCATTCAGACCGCGCCTTGGTCTAAAGTTGACGCTTGAGGTCATAGATATACGTAAAAATAGATACAACACAAACTCTGTCGCATCATTCTTTTATTATTGTCGACACTTACGGATCATGCCTTCCTCTTTATTTTTTTTTCTGATAACTATGGGTACTATACTAATAACCTAAAACCAGATTTTATTTTATTATCACACAGCGGGGCTAAACAATCGGGGTCAATTTGTAAAGTTATTTTAAAGCTAAAGTAATTTTGTTTTTTTTTTAATTTTAGTCTTTTACGAGTACAAGCCTACTATAAAACGAAAAAGGTTTAATTCGTAAATAGTTTAATTAAAATAATGAACTATATAAAACGAAGGAGGTTTTATTCGTAAATAGAATCGTAATAGGTACTATACGAGTACATAGTAAGGCTCTGATTGTTTGATAAAAATACTAAAATGCAGTGTCCAAAATGCGTATTTTTTTTTTGATTTTTTATAGAGTTGCAATCGGAAAATTTGATACTTATTATTACAATCAGATGGAACTTCGAAGATTAATATTCATTTAAGAAAAATTAAACGGTAACACATAAACAAGATAAACATGGCTTTGCCTCAAGAATTTCATTGACGTCTGAACAGGGTGAATGGTGAACGATCTTTGCCTGTCGCCAAATTTAGTTGAAAACACATATTAGACAAATTCAAAAAAAATATAGAGCTTCAAGGTGCGTTTGCAAAAAAAAATTAACATTGACGATGGTGATGCTTCTGTGCTCGATAAACTACGCAAGCAGGAATAAAAATATAAAAAAAAAACTATTTTCACCTCCTCACTTCCATGGTCTCATCGGGGGTTTTGAATGAGCGCAGAAGCATCACCAGAGAAGTACCTAGTAGTAGTATCACACTATTATCAGTGTAGTAGTAGTAGTAGATAGTAGTAGTATCACACTAGTAGTAGTAGTAATAGGTGGAACGTTTTTTTTTTAAATTTGTGTACTGAAGTTCTTCTAGCTAGTTAAGCTCCTTAATGGTACCTCAGTGGCAACGCCGGGCGTTTTACGCGAATGCAGAAGCATCACTTGATGGTGTCTGAAGGCAGAAGCAGAAGAGATGAGGGAAACGATTCTCTCTCAGAGTTTGGCTTATAGCCGTCCGGGAAGGAGCATATAAGTCCTGACGGCTCTGTGACCGCGGATGAATTCGACGTTCGGGTGACTTTAAAAATAGGGGACCTCGTCTTTGTCGGCGAACGTTAAAGATTCTAGGATTTACTATATCAACGCTGGATACCAATATTTTGTCGTTCGCAGTGAAAGTCGAAGGACGCACGCCAGTCTGCCTCCGACGCCCGAATAGCGTGGTCGTGTCGCGTCCGGTTAAGTGAACGCGCGTTCGAAAACTTAACGTCTATCACTCAAGTTCTGATTTAAGTATGTCACCTTTTGTTTTTAATATTATATAAGCCACTAAACGGATGTTAACGGTTGTTAAAAATAATTATCGTGTATTTATGACCGTTGCCAATTTTTCGGCCCCTTTCGGTTTGTATGTGTGCATAAATTATTTTTTTGTTTTTTTTTCTTGTTTGGAGTCGTCACCTTGACTAAAACGTTAGCGTTTGAATCTTTTGAATTCGTTAATATGTTACACAAGTTAGTTATGAATTTAAGATTATTTAACGGTTATTTGAGGAACTAATAGTTTAAGAAGCTCTATGTGGTATAATTTGAAATTAACTGTTGGAATTTCGTTGCAAAAATAAATGACTCAAACGCTTGCAGTTGGAAAGAGGTTTTATATTTTTTATACATAACTAGCGGACGCCCGCGACTTCGTCCGCGTAAATTTCGATGTCAACTTTACTACTACCCCTACCCTACCCTACCCCTACCCTACCACTACCCCAACCCTACCCTACCCAACCCCTACATCTACCCTACCCCTACTCTACCCTACCCCTACCCGCTCCCTACCCCTACCCTACCCCTACCCTACCCTACCCCTACCCGCTCCCTACCCCTACCCTACCCCAACCCTACCCCTACCTTACCTACACCCTACCCCTACCCCCATCCTACCCCTACCCTCCCCGTACCCTATCCCTTTCCTACCCCTATCCCACCCGTACCCCTATCTCACGCCTATCCTACCCCTACCCTACCACTTCCCTATTCTACCCGTACCTCTACCCTACCACTACCGTACCTCTACCTCTACCCTACCCCTACGCGTCCCTACCCGTACCCTACCCTACCATGTAACTTCTCTATCTTACTCCTACCCTTAGCAAAATCGGTCCAGTCCCTCGAGAGTGGTGGTATGACCAAGAGAAATAGAGACTTCTATGCTAACAATATAAAGAGGTAAAGTTCGTGTGGTTGTAGGAGGTAATCTCTGGATCTACTGGACCGATTTGGAAAATTGTTTTACCAATAGAAAGCTATGTTATTTGCGAGTGTCATAGGCTATGTTTGATCCCCATATTCACACGGGAACGGGAACTACGTAAATGAAAGCGTCGGGCGTCGTATAGCGGAAATTCTGCGGCTTTTAGAAATTTTGTATTATCTCCGAAACTATTTAAGTAATTAACATACTGTAAAGGGCAAATCTTATCTCCGTAATATCCTTGTAATTATTAAATAATTTATTTTAATAAGGATTAAAGTTTAGTTGTATAAATAATGACGTAAACCTAAGTATATAAAATTAATAATTTTTAAAAACAAAAAAGGTACTATATCTGCTAAAATATAGAAGATAGATATACGGTGTCGCGGACTTTTTTGTAGAACTTTTAAAGATACATAAAGTCTCCATACATTAATTTCAAATTTTCACAATAGTTAAGGCAGCGCATGCGAATAAGTCTGTTTAAGAGGTTTTTCAGTCCGACCTATAAGAGAAAACCCGCAATAACTCAGTAGTTAAATATGATAGAAATATAAAATATAGCCTATAGCACTCCCCGATAACGTAGCAATCTACTGGTGAAAGAATTTTTAAAATCGGACCAGTAGTTCCGAAGATTACCCCATTTAAAAAATGTGACAAACTTACAAACTTACAAACTTTACCTCTTTATAATATTAGTATAGATTAAGATTTTAATACATAAGCGAATAATCAAAAGAATTTTCTAATTATAACACTTAATTGCTATGAGTTCTTTTTTATGATCAAATAAATTAAGTAAAAGTTCCGACAGACTGATGAGTAAGCTTCTGTTTTTTTTTATTATTCAAATACTAATAGGTTTCTACTATCTACCTACATAATATGTACGAGTTACTTAGCTGCTAAATTACTTTTTTTTAACTAACTTTACAGTTTACACTGCTTAGAGCTACGAGTGAGATAAATGGATCTGACTCTATTTGATAAGTTTTGTTAGCTTGAATGGATAGGCGATGGTTTATTTACGATTTATGGATCCTCAGAATAGAGAATTTCATAATCTAAGGATTTACCATAACGTTTTTTTAAAGAATAGAATACATATGAAATTCGTTGCTAAATAATGTTAATTTTATCTTGCTTTGTTAAACTATGAAATTGGATTAACTGGTAGGTATTTTCTCTCTGTAAATTATTAATATTATAGATAGGTAAATACCTACACAATAATATTAATCATTTACGTAAACCTAGATAAACGTTGATTTTTTTAAAAGAGTAACTTGAGTTGACTTAACTACTCTGAACCGGTAGTAGAGTCACTACTAACAGATAGACTGATTCAACCAACTAACGAATAGGTTATCGATAAAGATAACGCCTCCGTGGATATTTTGACGCCCCCCGTGACGCAGTGATATGCCCGATGGATTTACAAGACGGAGGTCCTGGGTTTGATCCCTGGCTGGGCCGATTGAGGTTTTCTTAATTGGTCTTGCTCTGAGTTAGCGTTCCGGTAGAAACCGAAAGGGGTGTAGATTGCCATGTCCGCTTCATAAATTGCATTATCACTTACCATCAGGTGAGATTGTAGCTTGGCTTTTGATCGTTCATAACACTCGGCGACGAATGAAAAACCGACGACTGATGCACCTCCTTCCCCGCACGCACGATTTCACACCCATGCAATCTTTCCCCCGTCGCCCGCATACCTATCATGGGAGTGTCATCAACGAACTTGACAGACTATAGTCAAGAGAGAAAATTAAAAAAAAATATACCTTTAGCTTACCTACTTCATAGATACTTAAACACACTGTCTTCTTTTAGGATTCATTTGGAACCTAAAGAGAAGGAATGTTCCATCTAATACAATATCACGTTGTCTTACCTTAGTTAAAATGCTTGTGTACACCATTGCCTCTAGGCGACAGGTATTTTTGTCTTCGGCTAGGTTTATCTTAATATTTCGCTTCGTTCGTTAGATAAGTGTGTAATTTTTATTACTAGTTTTCGGTAATCCTTTGCAAGTATTTTGGGGTGTACGTGAGAAAATGATAGTGGAAAACTGTGACGTTTCATCATTATGTGTGTTATCGTTGTCAACTGATAAAAATGATGTTTTGGGCGTTAACACAACGGTGACACAACACTGATTAAGAGTGTGCAATATGTAATTTGGTGGTTACAAATGGTTCTGGATCTCAGATTCTGGAAAAGTTAGGAGCCTGATATTTGGGTAAATGATATTTCAAAGTGTTAGCTTCGTTATGACTATACAAAATACACAATTTGTAAAACTTTTCTCGATAGTTTATTTTTTTGAAAAATACATGTTTTGTTCACATTTTACTTTCAATCTCAGGAAAAGGAAACTTATTTTCTTACATTTTTGTTTTGTATAGAAAATTAGGTATATATCTTGAACATGCCCATTTTGTTTTTCGTTATGTTGTTTAATTTACTTGCAATTAGGTAAAAATGGTTTTGGTCGCTCACGTCATAAAATTTCAATCAATCGTCAATCGCTCCGTGCTTTTCACTCACGTGAAAGTCATAATTCGGCGTCTCGCTTGCGCTTTGAATTTTATCTACATCGTACCGACGCGCTGCGTGCTCTTAAGTACTACCTAATCGAATGATTATAAATTGTGTACACGTGCTCACACTTATTTGTTTTCACTGTCTGTTATGATGAATTGATTCTCGGGTCATCATCACTTTGTTCACGTGGAATTTAGTTTTTCACAAATACTTCGGGAACCATGGATTATTCCGAGATGAAAAGCCTATGTGTTAATCCAGAGTAAAATCTATTTCCATTCCAAATTTCAGCCTAATCGCTTCAGTAGTCGCAACGCAAAGGAGGAAAAAACATACACACACATACACTTGGCTGGTGGGAAGCTTTGGCCGTGGCTAGTTACCACCCTACCGACAAAGACGTACCGCCAAGCGATTTAGCGTTCCGGTACGATGTCGTGTATAAACCAAAGGGGTGTAGATTTTCATCCTACTCCTAACAAATTAGCCCGCTTCCATCTTAGATTACATCATCACTTACCATCAGGTGAGATTGTAGTCAAGGGCTAACTTGTAAAGAATAATAAAAAAAACACACACACACCACACACACACACACACACACATAAACTCTCGCCTATATAATATTAGTGTGATTCATCATTATCAGCCGTTGCCACGATGGACTCCTGAACATAGGCTTAAAAAGTTTTTTAAGAACGTACAACCAACACAACGTTGAGCCACCTGCATCCATCGGCTATCAGCATCCCGCTTGATATCTTCGGTCCACCTAGTGAGGGGTCGACCAACACTGCTGGTCGCTATTCCAACACCTTGGGACTCTAATGCCCATCGGTTTTTCGAACTATATGCCCCACCCATTGCCCCTTCAGCTTCACTCGATCATGGGCAAGGTACGCAAAACGCTGGCGCTATTACCTCTCTCTATTATAGATACGTGATAGCCCAGTGGATATGACCTCTCCTCCGGAGGGTGGTTCGAATCCAGTCCGGGGCATGCACCTCCAACTTTTCAGTTGTGTGCATTTTAAGAAATTAAATATCACGTGTCTCAAACGGTAAAGGAAAACATCGTGAGGAAAACTGCATACCAGAGAATTTTCTTAGTTCTCTGCGTGTGTGAAGTCTGCCAATCCGCATTGGACCAGCGTGGTAGACTATTGCCCTAACCCCTCTCATTCTGAGAGGATACTCGAGCTCAGCAGTGAGCCGAATATGGGTTTAACGATTAGTCCACTGGAAAGCAAGACCTATTCGTCAGGTCTTGGATCAAATCATGGGTCAGACATAGAATTAAAAATTGTTTTTGCTATCTGATGACCATGGGCCTAAAATCACAAATACTTAGTCATTAGATTTAATTCTTTAATTAAAGATTCCTATTTAAATAATGCGATACACGCAACTGTATATTATTTCAAAATAAGTACGAATTAATATCTATATCAAGTAGACAACACAATTGATTAGTGTAACTTTGTAAACAGTTATTGTTTCATGAAAATGAATATAACCCGATAAAACTACATTGAGATGTGTGTAGTGTAAATTAACTGCTATCTATAGATAAGGCAGTGTATATGAAAATCTGATTACATACGTAATGGGTTTTTGAGATAAGAGCGAGATACGAGCACACAAGGCTGTTGATAACCCGATTACTGGACCAGTCGGTTTCTATTAGTTTTCTCTTACACGGAATAATAATGCACGGAAATAGGTTTGATTATTAAATATTTGACAGACAGACATACAGACAGACAGACAGATTGACAGACAGACAGACGGACAGATATATAGAGAGACAGACAGACAGGCATATACATAGACAGACAGACAGATTGACAGACAGACAGACGGACAGATATATAGAGAGACAGACAGACAGGCATATACATAGACAGACAGACTGTATCCTGTCCCCATTGTGGACAAATTAAAAATGACGTAAAACGTTGTAGAAAACTTTTGAAAAACTTTTTTTGAAAACGAGTGGACAAACATGCTACTGGACAAACATGCTACAATTTGAGACACGTGATATTTAATTTCTTTAAACACACAAAAAATTTAGAGATGCATATTCGTTTCGACCCTACGCCGTCCGAATGGAAGGCAAAGGTCAAATCCACTATTAAGCTTATAGACAATATTACCACATTTTATTATTTGTAAAATAGGCATAAAGAATGAGTAGCATTATAACCAGTAGTTACTCTAACACATGCCAGCTATTCGCGTGGGCTAACGGCTGTATCCGACAACTCACTTGTTACTGTCAATGACAGCTTTTGCTTTTGATCACTGTCTGCCCACGCGTGAACTTGTACATTGAAGGCTCTGTCGAACTATGTTATAGAGATGCCTGTCGATAAATATTGCTTTGAGTCCAATAGACAGACTGACACCTGTTTTTCAGCCTTCTTTTTTTTCTGTTGTAAAGTACCAATTTGTATTTCCTAAGATTACGATCTAGTTTTATGGTCTAACTAATTAGTAATTTGACTTTAACCTAAACCTTGTAATATATTACTAATTTATCGTCCAGTAACTTATAGTCCGGTCAATTTAGACATTTGAAGTTACATAAATTCCCACCAAGCTGAATATCGGTAAGATTGTTTAAAATATCATTAAAAATAAAATCTGAAAGTTCCCCATCTTTCCCCTGTAAGGAAAAAATTTTATTCAAGGTTTCACGATTTTCAGCAAAACGGTAAGTTTTATCATAAAAATACCTCAGAAAAAAATTGTAGATCATAAAATTATCTACAAAAATTTATTAAATCTTTTTTTTCTACGAGCCACTGTTTTTGAGATATAACGATTCAAAAAGTTGTAAAAGTTGTAATCGTCATATTATGCACAAGTACACCACGTATTGATAATTGAAACAGCAATTGAGTAACTCAATTTGACAAATACAGCTATTTTTGTTGGTGAAGATATAATTCTTTTTGAATCGTTATATCTCATAAATGGAGGCTCGTAGAAAAAAAGTTTTAATAAATTTTTTTGTAGATAATTGTATGAGCTACAATTTTGTCTAAGGTATTTTTATGATAAAACGTACTGTTTTGCTGAGAATCACGAAAAACTCATTTTTTTTACCTTTGACCTTAAATAAATTTTTTTCCTTACAGGGGAAAGATGGGGAACTTTCAAATTTTATTTTTAATGATATTTTAAACAATCTTACCGATTTTCATCTTGGTGGGAATTTATGTAACTTTACTCTTATTTTTTGGTTTAATTTGACCGGACTATTAATCTTAATCTTAACTATTACTTGGGCCATGAAATCGCAGTGTCAGAAATTTATCTGAATCATTTCTCCGCGGCTAATTGCTTCGATTGGTGACAGAAGGGCTTGCTCATTTTGCGCAAAATATAAGCCTGGTTGTCCAACCATAGAATTGCAGCCAGTATTCTTGCTACCATTGCACGTGGCCATGATTGACATATCCTAATAACTATACAATAGTTATTGTGTATTTTATTTAGATCTTAAAGCGGAACAAATTCGTCACACATGATTTTATTAACACAGCGCACGCAAAGTAAGGTCTCATAAGGATTATTTCCCGTTTTTGCCACATTTTTAATAGATGCTCCGCTCCTATTGCTTGTAACGTGATGTTATATGGTCTATAGCCTTCCTCGATAAATGGACTATCCAACACTACAAGTTATTTTCAATTCGGACAAGTAGTTCCTGAGATTAGCGCATACAAACAAAACAAACTTGCCAGCATTATATTAGGTATGGATGGAAAGTCCCAATACATGCCCAATCGAAATATCGAAACATAAAACGGATATTTCCAAGTGTGTGTTAGGCTGCAGCCAAAAGCTTGTACGACACAAATACGAGTTCAAGATCAAATAAAATATAAATGAAAGCGAAACTCGTTCAAGAACTATTTAAGAGAAATCTCGGGTCAAAACATTTGAAATACGCCGCTGGGACCAGGTGCTACCAGGTCAATGTGTGATGCCTCTGTTACCAGAGACCATTTTTTTGTGTTTGTTGTAGGTTCCTAAAGGTGAACATCTTTTAAATTAAAAATGTCTATGTCTAGTTATTTTATATGCCGTAAAAGTAGGTGCGAGAGGAATAACAACAAATTCCCTGTACAGAGATTTTAGGATATTATCCTTAAAGACCTTGGCCTCGCTAGAACTGCAGCAAGTTTTTCTATAGAACGGGTATCCAAAGCTGCTCTAGTAGAATCATAGGCATCACCAAAGGCTGGTTAGGGAGGACAGCACGAATGGTTCGTTCGCGTTGATCAGAATGGGCTATGCTCTGAGTTTTTTTTTTGTGACACTCGGTGGACCTGACACCCGCATGCTGAAACTCTACAATGCTAAGATATTCGTCTCATACGACCACAGCAGTGTTATTGGGATATGAATGAACGAAACAGAGACGAGCTTGAAGGCTACAAAAAGGCAAGATGTCATTGCAAGACACCGAGTAGGTTTTCAAGCCTATGTCATAAACATTCCTAGACCTCGTACTCAGCGTTTTGCCGCTTCATTTTTTACACGCATGTCTAAGGCACGGAACTCTCTCTGTATTTCCAGATTCTTACAACCTAGACATCTTTAAGAGAAGAGTGAATAGGCATCTTCTAAGCAAGCAAATTTTAACTTAAGCCATATTTACACATACAATCAGATGAGATCCTGGTTCATCTTGCTACTCTACTATCTATTTCCTATTGCAACTCTTTTTCGATTGTAACTTTACTGCCCTAGGGCAGGAATACAAAATTTCCGGCCGATACTTGGACCAAATCGACCTACTTTTCCGACAGGGTAATACGAAACGTACGTTTCCGTTAACCACCAAATTGGCTTAAACAGTGTTTAAATATACAATTTCTACATACGTCACATTAACTATGGGATTCTATTTTATCTCATCTCGATCTCGATTGATCTCAATAGCCCTTTATGAATAATTCAATAGCGATCGGTGATGGTTCGGTTCTTTATGGGTGATCTGGGTTATTGGGCCTAGCGAGTCTGGGATTTGGGTTATTATTGGGTTTTCTATGTATATTGATCGTTAATAGCTGATAGATAAATGGTTAAACAAGATTTTGTTTGGCCAACCATTTTCTAAAGGCGTGACCGTCCTACGTAGATTATACCTGAAAGCTATGGTCTGAGAGCTAATGGAATTTTTTGAGTAAGTATTTGAGTACTTTTGAATACTTTTGTATATCTCTTGTACTTTAACACAGAACTGGAGATCCAGCTGGGAGTAAAGCGTTTCTCTCTTTTGCAAATAATATGATTGAGAAATTTTTTCTTTGGGATTTTTATGCAAAAAATATTCTTGGGGCAATCTAAAATCTATACAATCAGGAAGCCCATCTGCTGTGTTCGTAAATTTTGACATAAAAAAATGATTTATATTTACTTTAATTAGGTACAATTCCAGTCCAACTCACTGTCAAAAACTTTATGTTAAAAGTGGATAATACGTTTAGCAATAGCCCAACGGGCAGGATTCAAATCTGTGACCTCTCAGTATTGAGTCCTCTTAATCACGGAGCTATTAATATTAATATAATATTATTGCGAAAGTAAACCGAATTTAGCTCCATTAACCAGCGAAACGAAGATGGCTTGTTAACATTCCGCGCGCTGGTTTTGTAATGGCGGACGTTGGGCCCGACCGATACTACGAGAGCCAGTGGTAGCTAGACATGATTCATTTTTGTATCCTTTTAAAGAATGAAAGAAATAAAAGAAAGAAAGCAAGATCTTTATTTTTTAAAAACCGTTTTGATGTTTTCTGTTTTCACCCCTTTCGGTTTCTACAGGAATTCCGTAAGCCGGTAGTATACGTTTGTCTAACAAAGCCAGACCTGGACAAATTAAGAAAATCTCAAACGGCCCAGCCGGGGATCGAACCCAGGACCTCTGTCTTCTCCACCGCGCATACCAATGCACCACGGAGGCCGCCCAAATCCTACTTTTTTCTGTTTTTGGAATTATTGTATACAAATAAAATAAGAATAAATTAATAAATCTATACTGATAATAAAACTGTCACAGGTCAAAATTTGTACGTTGAAGATATTAAGAAGTAAGAGCCCTATATAAACGATAGAGAAGCAAAAATTTTTTTTTTTATTTTTTGTCTGTCCTTATTTTTGTTGACCGGGCATCAATCTTAAACTTAGCCCACTTACATCTTAGATTGTATCATCACTTACCATAGTCAAGGGCTAACTTGTAAAGAATAAACAAAAGAGGTTTGTCTTGCCACCACAGGCTCTCAGTCCACGACGGAAGGTGTCCGGCGGTAGAACAAATATAGCTGGGTCACATTCTAAGGGCCATCGCTTCCTGGTGGAACGCCGAAATAGATCAAACGAACTACCCGATCACTGTATATTAATTTTCACTACTTTAAGTAATTTTTAACCCCTCACCACAGATTAATCAATAATATACAGATGGAGCTAGCTAAATGCGGATTGGCAGACTTCACACACGTAGAGAATAAAGAAAATTCTCAGGTATGCAGGTTTCCTCACGATGTTTTTCCTTCACCGTTTGAGACACGTGATATTTAATTTCTCGGAAAAAAGTCGGAGATGCATGCCCCGGACCGGATTCGAACCTACATCCTCTTAATCGAAGGCAGAGGTGATATCCACTGGGCTATCACGAAACTGTCTACTTAAAGGATACTAAGACAAAGGGCTCAAAAGGGCTAGAACCCAGAGAATAAAAAAGGAGTCGTAAAGCTTATTATTAAAAAACAAAAGAAAACTTTTTAATTTGTGTCTGTTTATGGAGCCTTATTTAACAAAGGAACGTAATAATCGTAAAATATTTACTATCACAACGGCTTTTCTTTTTATGGCGATTTTTCCATGATATACCTTTCAAAGGATTATGGATATACCTTTCAAAGGATTATGGATTTAGATCCATCTTTGAAGAAATTGAATTTTACTCGTAAATTGCATCGTAATATTTTTATTATTTTATGGAATACTAAATACTTACCTATCGAAACTCAAAAGATCAAAGTTTGGATTTTTTGAAATTGGATCGTTTCATTCGGTCAATTCTGTGACCTCTGTAAAAAGTAGTATTTAATTAAAGACAAATACAGTAAATAATATTATAATTTAAGTTAATCTATATATGAAACGTTAAACTGTACAATACAATCAAAATATAAATTCTTCGACTTAATAAAGTTTAAATAAGTTCTTTAATACACGAAGTTTTTTCCGTAACATTTCCTGATCCAATGTTGACGAGCTATTATGGCATCCAATCCATTGTATACAATAAAGAACCCTATTTTAATAAAAATAGAAATCAAAGTTGATAACAGCCTAAAAAATCATAGATGCAGTGTTATGTGACAAATTAAATGATGTGGTTGATAAAAATTAATAGTCTTTAATGTGATATAAATAAGAGTTATTGTTGATTAAATAATCGTTTTGTGACTGTAAAATGTTTGTCATTGGACGGATGCGTTTCAAATGTCGAACGTGAGGGGGTTCTGATATTTTTTTTTATTGGTTGACAGATATCGCGGGAAGGAAGATTACCGTTTAGAGTAAATGTCGGTCCCGGATTCAATTCCCGGTCGTTTATTTATTTATTGAACTAGTCAGTAGTGTTTTGTTGCACTTTATATTCGAACTGTTGCAATTAATTTTATGATCACAATTTACAATGATTTTTGACAACATGTTTGTTCAGAGAAAATTTTTTCTTATTACCTTTTTTGTTTTTTTTTTTTTTTAATTTTTTTAACAACTTTAAAGAATATGTAAAGAATTCCTTGATTGCCGTCGATTTGTCTAGAATCCCATAATCATATATTGACCTGGTAAAAATATCTTTAAATCGGCCAAGACGTCTTTGAGTAATCGGGGAAAAAATAAAAAAAGTATCCCAAAAAATTGAGAACGTTCGCCTTTTTTGAAGTCGGTTACTGCTATTTCCATCGTGTAGATATTTAAATATCATAAACGTATGTCACAGATATAAAATTACGCCACAAAAACCAAGTTTATTTACTCGGCGAGACTTGGAAGCTTCTTTGATTGAAATATAGTTTTTAATGGTTATCAAATAACAAGTATTAGTTACATTTGACTTAAAATTTTGTTTCAAGTTCAAGACTAAATCGCTCGACACCATATTATTAGTTTTTTTTTTTTAATATTTGTTGTATTAATATACAAAAAATATTAAAAAAAAAATATTTTCTCGATCACTAATGAGGCAACCGCTTTCTTCTTAGGCCACATCTATAGGTACTTATCATCAGATATTGTAGTCAAACGTGACTTGAGCCTATCTATACTTCTATACTAGTATTATAAAGCTGAAGAGCTTGTTTGTTTGTTTGTTTGTTTGTTTGTTTGAACGCGCTAATCTCAGGGACTACTGGTCGGATTTGAAAAATTCTTTCAGTGTTAGATAGCCCATTTATCGAGGAAGGCTCGGGGATCAGAGTCACTCGCGTCCGTAGGTAATACCGAAGTTTGGTTCCATCCCTTGATACCCTACACGTGACCCCTGGGTGGTGCTAAATGAGTGACATTTCATGAGGTGGTAGACTTCGGTCGTGGCTTGAAAAACCACCCTGCGATCAAAGCCGCGTCGCCAAATGACTGATTATGGCAGGTAACTGTTATGATTAGTCGTGTTCCGGCGTGTTGGTCGCAAAAGCCGTCATAAGGAATTGGGTCTGTACAGTAGCTCTGCTTTCTGTGACAGAACCTGATCTGTGGAATTGATGCACCGGAAGTCTCGATTTGGAGGGTAGCGGGATCCGAAGCACGGTTCTCCGCTGGCCGACCGCAGTTAGTAGGGGGCCCAATTGTAGGTTAGCCACCTACGAAAGGCTGCCCCGCCAACTAGCGAAAAATCCTGGAATGGCATCCATCGTGCCGGTTGGCGTCCGGAGAGAGGGTCCGATGGCGAGTTCCAGGGGGGTTCGGGCGTCCCCGCAGTCTCCATTCGAGCCTTTCATTAGTGTATCTTTTTTATCAGATTGTGGAGTCTATGATTGCAGAGCCTCGTACAACTTCCACTTCCTTTACCCTATTCACTTCATAATTATGCAGCACAAGAAAAAGAAGAGTAAATTTGTTCAGCGGTTGCACCCCCTCTCTCTCAAAGTGCATCTCACTAATATAAGGGGATTGCACTCTAATCTCGTTGCAGTCCATCATCATCTTGAGACTGAGAGGCCGAATTTATTCTTCTTGACGGAGACGCAAATCAGTAGTCCAGCAGATGCAGCGTACCTGCATTACCCGGGATATGCGTTGGAGCACAATTTTAAATCTCACGCTGGGGTGTGCTTGTTTGCTCGTAATGACATCTGTTGCCGACGTCTCCGTAACTTGGAGGTGCCCAACTTCTCCATCTTGTGGTGCTTATTGGATATGGGCATGGAGCAGATCGTGTATGCTTGCATCTATAGGTCGCATACCGGTGATCAGGAGACAACTCGGATGTTTCAATATCTTACCCAGACGGCTGACATTGCCCAGCGTCGGTATCCAGCTGCTCAAATAGTATTTCTGGGGGACTTTAATGCTCATCACCAAGACTGGCTGTTCCCATACCAGACTACAGACCACGCTGGAAGAGAGGCTCTTAAATTCTCCTTGTCATTAGGTCTTTCTCAGCTAGTCCATGAAGCGACGCGGATACCCGACATTGAAGGTCACACACCTAATTGTCTGGACCTTCTGCTGACTTCCGACCCAGACCAGATTACAGTGTCAGTTGCCGCACCCCTTGGCACATCCGATCACTGTGTGGTCAAGTCGGTCTCAATGTATTACCCTCCAAAGTCTGGCTCTGCCGGTACTAGGCGGGTATGGCGGTTTAAGTCGGCAGACTGGGATGAGATGCGGCACTTCTTTGCATCTTACCCTTGGCGGCAGATATGCTTCTCTTCTAATGATCCGTCGAGCTGCGAACAAGCTATATCAAAGGTGATACGTCAGGGTATGGAATTTTTTATTCCATACGCTGACATATCTCTGGATGGCAAGGTTCCTCGGTGGTATAACTCTGCTTGCGCTGATGCTGAAATTCTTAAAAACTCAGCGTTTGCAGCGTGGGCTGAAGCCCGTACCACTAAAGCTCCGGATATCTCTGCAAAGAAGAGAGCATTCAACTTAGCTGCCAAGTCCTACAAGAAGGTTCTAAAGAAGGCTCGTTTCAACCGTACCAACCGCATTGGGGCCAAATTAGCATCTTATCCACGGGGTAGCAAAGCTTTTTGGTCTCTTGCGAAATCGTTTGAAACCAACTTCTGTCGTCCTTCGCTTCCACCCTTGCTGAAACCGGATGGATCGCTGGCTTTCACCTCAAAAGACAAGGCTAACATCTTAGCGACTCTTTTTGCGGAAAATTCACAGCTCAATGCTGGGAGCACCTCCCCTCCAAACATACCATCATGCGACACTGTTATGCCAAAGATTCGCATACGCCAATGTGAGGTTTTGAAGGTGCTCCGCAGCTTGGATGTGAATAAGGCTAGTGGTCCTGATGGAATACCAGCAATTTTATTGAAAACATGTGCCCCTGAGTTGTCTCCTGTTTTAACTCGCCTGTTCCGTCTCTCCCTCAAGTCTGCTCAGGTTCCGAAGGCTTGGAAGGTTGCTAATGTACAACCTGTACCAAAAAAGGGAAGCCGTGCCGACCCGGCCAATTACAGACCTATTGCAATCACTTCCATACTTTGTAAAAGTATGGAACGTGTATTGAACAACAGGCTCCTGGCATACCTCGAGCAAAATGATCTCCTGTCGGACCATCAGTACGGTTTTCGTCGCAACCGTTCGACAGGTGATCTTCTAGTGTATGCCACTTACATCTGGGGTGAAGCCATCGAGAAGCATGGTGAAGCGCTCGCAGTTTCACTAGACGTCTCGAAGGCTTTTGACCGGGTCTGGCATGATGGCCTTTTAAGTAAACTTCCTGCCTACGGGATTCCCTCTAGCCTATGTCGCTGGATATCAGATTTCCTGAGTGAACGATCATTTCGAGTTGTCGTAGACGGCAGCTCGTCTGATCCAATGGCAATCAATGCCGGAGTTCCTCAGGGATCAGTTCTCTCCGCTACACTCTTCCTGCTGCACATAAACGACCTGCTCAAGCCAGGTTTATTTGGGTATGCCGACGACAGCACTGTAACGGATAGATATATGTCCAGTCCTCGCGCTAGTGGGGCTGAGACCCTTGAGCAAAGAAAGACATTGGTAGAACGTGTCAATTTGACCTTAAACAAGGTGTCCGACTGGGGAGACGCCAATCTAGTCAAATTTAATGCTACCAAAACACAGGCGTGTTTATTCACTGCGAAAAGGAGTCCATTCCAGTTTACTCCTACTTTCCGGAATACACCTGTTCCGATCACCGACAGTATTGAGCTTCTAGGTATTACAATATCGTCCAAGCTCAACTTTGGAGAATGCATTGAGTTCAAAGCAGAAACAGCTGGTAAGAAGCTCGGTATCCTAAATAAGGTGAAGCGCTACTTCACGCCGGAACAGCTTCTTACTCTTTACCAAGCTCAGGTTCGTTCGTGCATGGAGTACTGCTCCCATTTATGGGATGGATCGGCCAAATACCAGCTTGCTGCTCTGGACTCGGTGGATCGCCGAGCTAGAAGGCTCATCGGTAACGAGGCGCTAACTAATGCGAAATTGCAATCATTGGAGCATCGCCGAAAAGTTGCCTGTCTGTCGGTGTTCTACAGGATTTATTTCGGAGAGTGCGCTCAGGAACTTTTCGATCTAGTTCCCTCTTCACCTTTTTACCATAGAACTGCCAGGCATCGCAGAGGTCTGCATCCATACGTAGTTGATGTCCCCTGGACTCGTACGAAGCGTTTCGGTTCTTCGTTCCTGATCCGCACTGCGAAATTATGGAATGCCCTTCCAGCTTCCGTTTTCCCTACCACCTACAACATGGGTATATTCAAGTTAAGAGTGAATAGGCATTTTCTAGGCAAGCGCGTTCCACCTTAGGCTGCATCATCGCTTACTGTCAAGCATGATTGCTGCCAAGCGCTAGCCTATATAACGTAAAAAAAAAAAAAAAAGGCTATATATTACCCCCGCATTCTTACGGGAACAGGAACCACACGCGAGCTAGTTTCATATAAAAAACCACGTACCGGTCAATGTCAAAATATCATTATACCTTACCTTACCTTATCAGCCGATAGACGTCCACTGCTGGACATAGGCCTCTTGCATGGACCTCCAAGCACAACGATCTCGAGCCGCCAGCATCCAGCGGCTCCCTGCAACCCGCTTGATATCCTCGGTCCACCTAGTGGGGGGTCGACCAACACTGCGCTTTCCGGTGCAGGGTCGCCATTCCAGCACCTTGAGACCCCCAACGTCCATCTGCTCTTCGAACTACTTTGCGACTCGTTGAGCTATGTCAGTGACTTTGCTTCATCTGCGGATCTCGTCATTTCTGATTCGATCACGCAGAGAAACTCCAAGCATAGCTCGCTCAACCTAATCCTTTAATACCATTCATAATTGGTCTAAAATAAACCAATTATTCATTGGCATTTCAAAAACAATTCATACTTTTTTTTTATTCCCAATTTTTTTTTTTTTTTTTTTAATCAAGGGCTAACTTGTAATTCCAAATTTACAAGTTAGCCCTTGATTACAATCTCACCTGATCATCTGTCAGTGATGATGCAATCTAAGATGGAAGCGGACTAATTTGTTGGGAGGAGGATGAAATCCACACCCTTTCGTTTTGTACACGACATCGTACCGGAACGCTAAATCGCCAGGACCTCCGTCTTGTAAGTCCAACGCGCGCCACGGAGGCCGTCCATTCATAGTTGGTTTAAAATAAACCAATTATTCATTGACATTTCAAAAACAATTCATACTTAGTTAAGACGAGTTAACGTGAAGTTAATTTAAAACGAAACTCAACCGCCAAAATGCGAATCGATTACTGCCAACTCAACTTTTAAAAATTTATGAAAAATTAACTTTATGCCAAACACAATAAGGTTCATAATACGCTGTGAACGTGCATATATCGTATAAGGCACGAGTCGACCGTGAGTCAAAATGTACTGTGACTAATGCGAGGTTCCGACCTTAGTCAATAGTCAGGAATACGTATTGTTTCATGCGACTTTACTTGAAATTAATCTATACTAGACTTCTACATACTATATCTTTTTGACGGCCTCCGTGGCGCAGTGGTCTGCGCGGTGGATTTACAAGACCTGGTCCTGGGTTCGATCCCCGGCTGAGCCGATTGTGATTTTCTTAATTGGTCCAGGTCTGGCTGGTGGGAGGCTTCGGCCGTGGCTAGTTACCACCCTACCGACAAAGACGTACCGCCAAGCGATTTAGCGTTCCGGTACCATGTCGTCTAGAAACCGAAAGGGGATTAGATTTTCGTCTTCCCCCTAACAAGTTAGCCCGCTTCCCTCTTAGATTGCATCTTCACTTACCATCAGGTGAGATTGCAGTCAAAGGGCCTAACTTGTAAAGAATAAAAAAAAATACTAATATTATAATCGTGATAGCCCAGTGGATATGACCTCTGCCTCCGGAGGGTTTTTCGAATCCGGTCCGGCGCATGCACCTCCAACTTTTCAGTTGTGTGCATTTTAAAAAACTAAATATCGCGTGTCTCAAACGGTGAAGGCAAACATCGCGAGGAAACCTGCATACCAGAGAATTTTCTCAATTTTCTGCGTGTGTGAAGTCTGCCAATCCGCATTGGGCCAGCGTGGTAGACTATTGGCCTAACCCCTCTCATTCTGAGAGGAGACTTGAGCTCAGCAGTGAGCCGAATATGGTGGGAAAATGGGTATAGATAAGGAATATTATAAAGATGAAGAGTTTATTTGTTTGAATCAATCTCAGGAACTACTGGTCCGATTTAAAATATTCTTTCAGTGTTAGATAGCTATTTATCGAGGAAGGTTATAGGCTAAGACCAATAAGAGCGAAACACCAATGAAGAACGGAGAAGAATAATTCAAAATAGAGGATTTTTGCCTATAGAGAGCTTACTTTGCTTGCGCTGCAAATAATCCCCCTTAAAAGTTAGACTAAGTCGCGGGCAAAAAACCCAAATCTGACAAATACTGCTTTTAAGCTCGTTGATTTGACCAATAAAAATCTTTATGGGCATGAAAATTCAAAACATAACAAAATAGTCGCCATACCATAAACGCGGATGTAGTTTTGAGCTTAATTTGTATTCCTTAATGATGAAGAAGCTTGGAGGTCATTAGATAAGCTACCACCTTCACACAGAAAGTAAAACTAAAAGAAATTGTATTGATTTTAAGTAAGTATTTTAAATTACAATATTTTTTTTAAAAGAGCAACTATTGAATTTCTTGCCGGCTCTGCTCAGCAGAACCTGCCTTCCGAGCCGGTGGTAGAGTCTTTAAATGGCTTAGACGCTTTTGAAAAAGAATAAATACTTAAAACAACAAAAAAAATACAAAATTAAAATTGAATAATTTAGACAAAGAATTAGCATGCAAATACGCCCTTATTGCTATAAGCAATTTCTACCAGGCAACCCCTAACGAGAGAACTTGCGAAGAGAGAGCGGGAGAGATAAGGTAGGTACTTATGTCTCGCCACCGAGGGTTCTCTTTCTACCATAGGCGTACCCACCCTAAAATGGACGTGTGCCCACCCTAGGATTTTGGGCTATCAATATGGAATTCTATTATGATACTAATAATAGACTTGATGTGGGGGGCCAGACCCCCCTAGTAAATAATCCTAGATACGCCAATGCTTTCTACAATATTTAATGCCTATTTAATGTAAAGATATTCCCAAGGCAGGTAAATGCCTGACAATTTGCGATTTCAAGCAGCGTCTCGTTAACCTTTGCCCTGTCGCCCATCAATGGGCAATGGCCATGTCAAATATTTGTGGAGACAGCCCCCTGCGATGCGCTCGCTTAGTAATTGCAACTTCCAATCATAAATATCTATTTATTCTTAGCTCTATGACTCGATGGTCTAGTGCTTTACGTGCTTCAATTTATGAGGTTTCGAATCTTTGGGTTCCGCTACCTACCTTTTTTTTAATATGTACAAGTTAGCCCTAGACTACAATATTACCTGATGGTAAGTGATGATGCAATCTAAGATGGAAGCGGGCTAACTTGTTAGTAGGATGAAAATCCACACCCCTTTCGGTTTTACACGACATCGTACCGGACCGCTAAATCGCTTGGCGGTGCGTCTTTGCCGGTAGGGTAACTAGCCACGGCCAAAACCTCCCAAAAGCCAGACCTGGATCAATTAAGAAATCGGCCCAGCCGAGGATTGAACACAAGACCTCGGTCTTGTAAATCCACCGAGCACACCAATGCGCCACGGAGGCCGTCAAAATACCTACCTACTGATAATGAATCTTTAGTGTAAGTACTTCACGTTGCATTGCTAAATTTATCTCCAATAGGAGATTGTCCAAAATTGTATGGAGCCCAGGTCTCGTCAGGTACCCTAGCGGAAATAAAAGAAAATATTTTTTTAACTATATTTGATTATACAAATCTACGAATTTACTGTAATTCTTTTGAAATAATATTTATTCTCTCCCAAGAAATGCAACACTATTAAGGCGGATTAATAATGGCGGATTAATGACATTTTCAATGCAGTAATCGATTTGACGTTTGCTGTCAATTGTCATGTCATGTCAAACATGTAGTTGCTTTAAAAGCGCCATCTTGATATAACTCAAAAACTTGGGTTTTAATTTTATTTATTTCTTTTTATTTGTTACATTTATTCATTTTAATAAATTTTAATAAGATCGTTGTATATTTAAAATTTTATTGATACGGAGTACAAGAGTGGACCTGAAATGGACCATCTCCTTTGTGTTTAAGAAAGTGCTGGTATATCGCCTAGTCAGGTAGCAGGTAGCGGCGGGTAAACGTTAGGATCTCGGAAACCTGCGGCTGGCGTGGTGGGCGTGGGCGCAAGGCCGCGCGTGGGATGCGCAGGCGCTGGCGCTGGGAACTCGTCTGGCGGGTTCATTTTTGTGTGAATTTATCGAATATTTGCCGCTGGCTGCCTAACGTTTCGTAAGGCTTAAGTTGTTGAATGTTAACTGTAATCTTAATAAGAAACAGTTAATTTGTCTCACAAACTAATTTGTACCATGTATCAGCGCATAGGCCTCCCCTTCCCCCCCCCCCTCGGCCTAGGGGAGGCCTATGCCAAAAGGCAAATTGATAATTCTGATACCGATGTCGAAGAGTAGAATAAATTGATTTATAAAATAACTACATAAAATAATATTAATAACATCAAAATTAAATGCATGAAATAAGTATAAATTACGTTATAGGTATTAATGTAAAATGTAAAATACTAATAATAATTATGAAATGTATCTATTATCAGTAATAAAGGCTATTTGTATTTGTATTTGTATCAGCGCATATGCAGCGTGCTCTTTGTTCTGTGATGTATCAGATTTTTATTGTTCTTTATAAGTTCTTCTTCTTAATCGTACACTCTTGGCAGAGTGGTCGTGGTTGCAGCGATGATCTTTATAAGTTAGCCTACTACAATCTCACCTGATAGTAAAGGGTGATGCAATTTAAGATGGAAGAGGGCTAACTTATTAAGAGGAGGATGTAAATCAACACCCCTTTCGGTTTCTACACGACATCGTACTGGAACGCTAAATCGCTTGGCGTTACGTCTTTGCCGGTAAAGTACTAGCCACGGCCGAAGAAATATACTAGCGAAACTTTATGTATTTTTATAATGATGATCCTGAAATACATATAAAATATAACTTGTTTCTGAGAAAACTAGATTATAAAAAAATATTTATAAACTATTTCTATACAAAACATAAGTATATATATTTTACTATAATAGCCGGTTTAAATATATTAGAAGTTGGACCCAACTGACAGTTAACCCAGTTTAGGGCATAATCAGTAAAAGTGAAAACCGCCCAAACACCGAAAGTGAGATAAAGTAAACACACATACAGACACACTAACTACTACCTGTAGTGATTAGCATATACAAGGTCGGAGTTTCACTCGTTAACGCCCTTTGGTCACTTTCGATAACTCCCAAAAGATTAGCGATTTTTCCCTTTCCATTTTCTTTTACTCGTAAGTTAAAGAACAGAGAGCTTTTACATCACAGAACACAGAAAATTTGAAAGCATAGACAGACATACTATACTATGGTGGCGGCAGATCGTTCACTTTACGGGTTGACTCGTATTTATTGTTTGATTTTTTTTGTTAATTTAGTTTCCCATATATGTTAATTTTGTTATTTTTTTTTACTCTGTTCTTTTTTGTTTTTTGTTTCATTATTTTATTTTACTTAGTATAAATTATCTAATATGTAATCTATACTTCTATACTTCTATATCTATACTAATATTATAAAGAGGTAAAGTTTGTAAGTTTGTAAGTTTGTCACATTTTTCAAATGGGGTAATCTTCGGAACTACTGGTCCGATTTCAAAAATTCTTTCACCAGTAGAATGCTACATTATCGGGGAGTGCTATAGGCTATATTTTATATTAGTATGATATATATTCGCCGAGTTAACACAGTTTTTGTCATACAGGTCGGACCGAAAATCCTCTTAAGCAGACTTATTCGCATGCGCTGGCTTAACCATTATGTAAAATTGAAATTAATGTATGGAGGTTTTATGTATCTTTAAAAGTTCTACAAAAAAGTCCGCGACACCATATATCTATCTTCTATATATTAGCAGATATAGTACCTTTTGTGTTTTAAAAATTATAAATTTTATATACTTAGGTTTGCGTCATTATTTATGCTACTTAACTTAAATCCTTATCAAAATAAATTATTTAATAATCACAAGGATATTATGGAGATAAGATTTGCCCTTTATAGTATGTTAATTAGTCAAATAGTTTCGGAGATAATACAAAATTTCTAAAAGACGCAGAAATTCCGCTACATGACGCCCCGCGCTTTCAATTACGTAGTTCCCGTCCCTATGTGAATATGGGAATCAAACATAGCCTATGACTCTCGCACCACGCTAATAGGGCTGGACCGATTTTGCTAAGGGTAGGGGTAAGGTAGGGAAAGTATAGGGTAGGGTACAGGTAGGGTAGGGGTTGTGTAAGGGTAGGGTTAAAGGTAGGGTAGGGGTAGGGTGGGGTAGGGAAGGGTAGGGGAGTGTATGCCTAGGTTAGGGGTAGGGCCTACCCCTATCCTAGCACTATCCAAGGGGTAGGGAAAGGGTAGATTACGGGTAGAGTAGGGTACGGGTAGGGTAGGGGTAGGATACAGTTAGGGTACGGGTAGGGTAGGAGTAGGGTAGAGGTAGGGGATCGATACTGAAAATTTTTTGACCGGGCATCACGCTGAAACTACAGAATGAATTCAAATGATACTTAAAACGATTTGGAACCATAATACGGAGAAGGATAATAGGATACTTTTTGTCGCGAAAACAAAATCAGAAATGGGTGAAGTAGGGGTAGAAAGTTTGTACGGAAAGTCCTTAATTTTTCTAGGTACATTTGTAAATGTAAAATGATAAGTAGACTATTTATTAGGTATAAGTTATAAAACTTGCAAAATAGAATGTGAAATAGGGGTTGAAAGTTGACATCGATTTTTACGCGGACGAAGTCGCGGGCGTCCGCTAGTACTTATAATAAATCTGTAGAGAGGTCAATTCTGTACATGAAATATATTTCCAAAATTACTATCAGGGGGTGATTAGTGATCGATACTGATGCCAAAAATGCAATCAGTAAAATTTTTGTCTGTCTGTCTGTCTGTATGTTCGTTATAGAAACAAAAACTCCTTGACGGATTTTAACGAAACTTGGTACGATTATTCTACATACTCCTGGGCAGGTTATAGTATACTTTTCATTACGCTACGATTAATAGGAGCAGAGCAGTGAAGAGAAATGTTGAGAAAACGGGAGAAGATACTCCATTTTTTGAGCTTCCGTCGCGTGTACAGCCTTAATGGTTAAGGCTACATAGAAATCACGTATGACGGAAATGTTCTTCTTAAAATTATGTAAAAAACCACAATAGCATATATATGTCTATCTTTTATGGTTGACTCACAATAACACGTGTAACTCCCGATAGCTTAGCAGTTCGGAGCTTTCTAATAATATTTGTCTACTCTTATGTTTATAACACTCTTCACTCATCCCTAATTAAAAAAGGTAACATTATTACCTATTCAATAAAAAAAGAATCATATAAATCGGTAAAGAAACACCAAAGTTATACATGAAATACGGTAAGCCATTGCGCGTGAATACTGATTCATGCTATACGGATTATTTTTGTGTTACGGTCACCGCGCTCGACGCGACTTGCGGCGGGAGGAATAAAGAGATAAATAAAGAAGTGCAGCCTTAATGGATAGGGTAGGGTAGGGTAGGGTAGGGGTAGGGTAGAGGTAGTGTAGGGTAGGGGTAGGGCAGGGTTAGGGTAGGGATACGGTAGGGATAGGGTAGGGTAGGAGTAGGGTAGGGGTAGGGTAGGATAGGGGTAGTTGAAAGTTTACAACGACTTTCACGTGGACGAAGTCGCGGGCGTCCGCTAGTCATGTATAAGTTTTAAGTTAAGACACGTCACGTAGACACGTCCGTGAACACACAAGGTTTCACCTGAAAACCAGCGCCACAGCTCGCTGTGGTATCGTGCTGAGGTGGATACCATTTTTGTCCACGAGCAGATGTATGTATTGTACGTTCTGTTTGTTTATTTTTATTTCATTACTTGTGTGTGGACAAATAAAGAGATTCTACTCTACTCTACTCTACAAAATTTCAACATTAACGAGGACAAAATCAAGAAGCCCTTTAGCGCTATTCTCTAATAATGTATTTTTATACTGGACACGTTGGGTTACCGATTTATATCTCTCGCATTCCATTTTATCGTGTTAGGTTAGAGTTAGACAAAGAGCGATAAAAACAATTATATTTTAATACTGTAGATCGGTTACGTACCTACAAAATCACCTCAACAAATGCTCAAATCTATCTTTAATTCCATTATATATTTATGTTTATATAGTTTTTACACTTCCTGAACACACAATTACACATTGTAGATGATATTTAGGTGTTATTTGTTTAAATAACGTCCATTGTTGACCACAACTAACATAGAGTTGACTATAAATTTCCTCTTTTGAGCGTCTCATTTTTCATGCACTAGCAACACATCTGACAGTATTTAACATCATTGGATAGAAACGAATTTAGTGTTAAGATGTTGAAATTGGCATGCTATTTTGTTCACCATTTGTATCAAGATCTGTAACAATTTGCAAATAAATAAATTTGAATTTGAGACTTACTTTTTTCGAGTTTTAAAAACATAGTCGATACATTCCTTAATCACAACTATCAATTATAAGCGACTATACTTAAATTAAACTAACTTGTCATTTCTATCCTCAGACGAATTAATAACTCTATGTTTATATCTGATCAATCTAAAATTTTATAAGTTAGAAACATTCAAAACAAACAAGTAAATAATCTTAATGAAGCGAGCTATGCATCGGCTATGCAACGCAGTTAAAAATAACAGCTTTATGCCGACGCGGTATTTATAGAAAGTTGATAACGCTTATGGGTAACGGCCCTCTTTGCCATGCTGTTTATGGTAAAGGAAATACATTGCTGCTAAATGAGATAATTTAATGAACACCATCGCCGATAGTTACACCATGCAAATAATTGCATGGTTAGATTTAATCGGTTTCAATGACTTTCTTGTTTAATCTTTTCCTTATAGCAATACGTGTGCCCCGCATTTTAACTCGCGTAGTTACCGTTCCTTTGGTGATACGGGGTTAAAATATAGCCCATGTCAGTCGCTAACAATGTAGTTTTGCACTGGTGTATGAATTTTTAAAATCGGTTTAGTGTAAAGCAAAACAAATTGACATTAACTGGATAGCTTTTAATTTCGCTCGCGTTCTTTTTGTCGATCTTTATGGTTATTTTTAACCCGCAAGAAAAAATAGGGGTGCTATGTATACTGTCTGTAATATCATAAATCGCAGACAGATGGAACGATTTGGATGCGTTATTTTAATAAAGAGTTAGTTATTTTCGATAAACAAATCCTTAGGATTGGCCATATCAGCTTATTTCTACAATTACATTCTGTTAATTCGACGCGTATGTTTTTTTCGTCATTTAATAACCAATTTAGAAAATTCTTTTTTTGTTTTAATCTGAAAACCAGTTTACTAAATTCTTAGTTAAACTCAAAATAACTGAAATGCATCTTTGAAGTCGGTTCCATTTTTATGTTAAAAAGATTATTATTATTGTTATGCGATTACTCAAAGACGCGTGGACCGATTTTAATATATATTTTTTCTTGTTACAGGTTACAAGGTCACTTAAATACAGCGACTGTGTTCCTCGACTCATTGCAATGTGAAGTTATTTCGAAAAATAATCCAAAATAATTTGTGTGTGTGTGATGTGACAATGGTGGACTAATAGTGCTGCGATTTTGTGGGATTTCTTACTATTGGTAAGTTAATATTTTTTTTTCTCCCTCATTTATTTATTTCTGCTTTTTTTTTAACTTTTAACAATGTTACATACAAAATATAATAGAAACACGATTTAAAATTTATAAAAAAAATATATATTTTTTTATTGTTAAATCAAAGGAACAGAGTTTATTATTGAATTATTTCTAGCGGACGCGCGTGACTTCAATTCAATTTATCACAAATCCCGCGGGAATCATAGAGTTTTTCGGATTAAAAAGTAGCTTAAATGTTACTAATTAACAGTTTTATCTTCCAGTAAAAGTTCCATTACAATCAGTTCAGTTATTTCAGAGATTAGCCAGAAATAATTATACAGACATGGGGGAACTTGAAAAGCTTGTTGGTTTATCAGTCCTTCCTCCAAAGTGATCACATACAATGTTATTTTTCGCTTTTTAGTTTTATGGAAACATTTATGTGATTTTGAAGTCGGTTGGATTTTTTTCGTTATTTTTTTTTTTTTTTCGATTTTTAGTGATAAACACATAATAATTTTATTTGTTATTTTTTTTTGTATACCGGTTTTATTTTCATTTTTGTTGCCTTAAATATGAAATGCGAATAAACAAGTAATGCATTGCTTCTTTATTTTTCTTATTTACCAAAAACAGCTGATCCGAGTCATCGAAACGTATTGCATACATAAGTAAGTAAACATTCTGTTGGGACTGAGGGAGAGCCTGCTATAGTTAGACTTACTTTATTTTAGGAAGGCTGAAAGTTGATATGAGAGCCGTGATAGCCCAGTGGATATGACCTCTACCTCCGATTCCGGAGGGTGTGAGTTCGAATCCGGTCCGGGGCATGCACGTCCAACTGTTCAGTTGTGTGCATTTTAAGAAATTAAATATCACGTGTCTTAAACGGTGAAGGAAAAACATCGTGAGGAAACCTGCATACCAGACAATTTTCTTAATTTTCTGCGTATGTGAAGTCTGCCAATCCGCATTGGGCCAGCGTGGTGGACTATTGGCCTAACCCCTCTCGTTCGGAGAGGAGACTCGAGCTCAGCAGTGAGCCGAATATGGGTTGATAATGATGAAAGTTGATAAGCTGGAGTTAGAGGCTATTCGTAGTAACGACGATTTGTATAACTCGCAAGTGGGAGTTCCGAATTCAAATCTATCTTTCTCTTTCTGTAGTATCGTGTTAGACAGAAAGAGATAGAGGTGAATTCGAAACTCGCACTTGCAAGTTATACAAAACATCGTTACAGAATAGTCATGCATGTCCTACCATAGGTATACCATACCAACCATACCTATATATACCATATCTACGAAAAAACACCATTAAAGAGAATTCTAAGGGTTTCTGGTGAATAAAGCTACTTCATCATCATCATCATATCAGCCGATGAACGTCCGCTGCAAGACATAACCATTCTGTAGAGACTTCCAAACACTTGTTGTCGTCAGTCCACCTGGTGGGGGATTGACCAACACTGCGTTTTTTGGTGCGGGGCCGCCAATCCATGAAGCTACTTAATTATATTATTTATTATTATATTATACAATACTTTACATTCATTTACAAGCTGACGCCGTGCGGTTTCACCCGTGTGGTTCCCGTTCCCGTAGGAATTCGGAGATAATATAATATAGCCTATAGCCTTCCTCGGTAAATGGGCTATCTATATCTAACACTGAAAGAATTTTTCAAATCGGATCAGTATTATATTCTCTTAAGACATGATTGATTATTCATAATATTCCGCAAAATGGATATATCAAAAAAAAAATAGCTTCTAAGACCCTTGGGCCCAATTCTTGAAACCTGCTTCTTGAAGCCAGCAGTCCAAACTCTTTGATTGATTTCCGTAAACATACCTATGGTAGGAGCTTAGGCTGACAAATTTTCAGCCTACCGATGAGGTAAGTCTAGCGACCGCAGGTTCAGTCTAAAATAAACATTCATTTGTTATAATAACATTGACCTATTCCGGCCTACCAAATACACATTTCACATTCGTTGTTTGTTCATCTTGCCATACATTACAAGTGGTTATCTTGGTAACAGATATACCTAAGTGCAAGTGGTTATTTGGCAACGGATAAAAGTGCAAGTGGTTATAAAAGTGAAGTGATAGAGCTCGGTGGTGTTGTTGACCAACTTTTTATAAAGCGCGTAATATGTATTTTGATAGGTTATGAAAGAGATTCTCAGCTCATGCTTCTATTTAGCTAAAGGGGATGCCTCAATAGTGCGTTGCGTCGTCGCAATGGAGAAACGCATTGTATGCCGCACGCCACGTTGTGTTAACGCAAGACGTTGCAGTGCAAGAGGACAACGCACGCACCAGTGGCGGATTTACCTTGGAGTGGCAGATTTTAGAGGGCGGTAAATTCGTTTTGTCTTACAGAAGTAAAGAAAAACATCATTAAAAACGAGTACTTAGAGAAAACAAGTTGTGTGAAAATTTTATGAATAAACGAAATAGAAATGTAATCAAGACTAGCATAAATTTTAAAATTACAATTTTTTATACAGAGCAAAATGAAATTTTAAGATAAAGCCGTGATAGACCAGTGGATATGACCTCTGCCCCCGATTCCGGAGTGTGTGGGTTCGAATCCGGTCCGGGGCATACACCTCCAACTTTTCAGTTGTGTGCATTTTAAGAAATTAAATATCGTTAAGCCGGTCATGATTATTATTATCTGATAATGGCATCGCCTTAAGCAGTCGCCTCAACCCGCTTTCGAGCAGTGTGGTGGTTCTAAGCTCTATATCCCCTCTCTTATATGGAGGGAGGCCTGGCTAGGCATATGATGATGCTCTCTATCAATTTCAAAGTATTGTTATAATAACATTGACCCACTGTCTGTCCAAGTGTCTGTATGTCACAGTGCAGTGAGATTGAGCACTAAGTGCCTATCTGTCAGCGCACAACTCGCGGTCGATTGATAGAAATTACACAATTGCACTCACTTAGCGCCCATTGACCAAGTTTCTAGAAGCTTCAAGTCAGAAGCGGAAGCGATTTTTGACGTAAAATACAGCTTAAACAATATACTCAATTTTTATAGTAGTAATTGAAGAACCTAGTAGGTGGCCCACTTCATGGTAATTGGAAAACCATCGCTTATAAATAGAGAAATACATTAATCGACTACCGTATGTCCAAGTGTTTGTATGTCACAGTGCGCCACTCGATAGAGCAGTAAGTGGTTATCTGTCAGCGCAAAACTCGCGGTCGGTTGATAGAAATTACACAATTCCACTCACTTAGCGCCCATTGACCAAGATTCTAGAAGCTTTAGGTCAGAAGCGGAAGCGATTATTGACGTAAAATACGGTTTAGACAATATACTCCATTTCTATAGTAGTAATTGAAGAACCTAGTAGATGGCTCACTTCATGGTAATTGGAAATATATCGCTTATAAATATAGAAACACATTAATCGACTACCGTTTGTCCAAGTGTCTGTATGTCACAGTCCGCCACTCGATAGAGCAGTAAGTGGTTATCTGTCAGCGCAAAACTCGCGGTCGATTGATAGAAATTACACAATTGCACTCACTTAGCGCCCATTGACCAAGATTCTAGAAGTTTTAGTTCAGAAGCGGAAGCGATTTATGAAGTTTTTTAAATATAGTCCAAGTTTTTCATAGCAGTATTTACGGACCAAGCCCCTGAATGGTAAGTAGAAAATCATCGCCTATAACAGAGGGACATTTATTACGACATACAAGATATTATGTGCCTTGCAATGACGCCTTTTGTGCGTTTATCTTAGGCATAAATGTTAAGCCTCGTGCCTGTTATTTAATTTCGTACCATAACTTTCAGAGCAGAATACAGTGATGCTTTCTTAGCATCAAAATCTCACTACAATATAAAGGATAACATTACTACCTGTTTATTCCATTAACCTATTACTATAAAAAGTTAAATGTAAATTCAGCTTATAATATTATAGTCTTTGCTTGTATTGTATACCTAGAGGATTCAAATTACGTGTCTGTCATGAAAAATTATTTTATTTTTTATTTAAATATTATAAAACGCTATCTCCTTTAACTTACGCCATAGAAGAGTAAACAATTTACTTAACGGTGAAGAAACAAGCCTGTCAACCGCAAATTGAGTTTTTGCTTACTGTTAGTGTTTTGTTTTATTTGCTGCCACACACACCCTGTATAATATACATGTTGTTTGGTCTTTGTATTTACAAACTATGCAATATACAGTTGCTTCGTGAACTCACAGAGACCGTTTTCTTCGCTCTCTTTACAGCCTTTTGTTGAAGTTACAGCCCGTATAAAATACATGATGTTCGGTTTTTGTTTTTATAAAAATTTACGTAACGTATAGTATCGTCGTCGTTATCAACCTATATTCGGCTCACTGCTGAGCTCGAGTCTCCTCTCAGAATGAGAGGGGTTAGGCCAATAGTCCACCACGCTGGCCCAATGCGGATTGGCAGACTTCACGCACGCAGAAAATTAAAAAAATTGTCTGGTGTGCATGTTTCCTCACGATGTTTACTTTAACGTTTGAGACACGTGATATTTAATTTCTTAAAATGCACACAACTGAAATGTTGGAGGGGCATGTCCCGGACCAGATTCGAACACCCTCCGGAATCGGAGGCAGAGGTCATATTCACTGGGCTATCACGTATAGTATGCAATAGACAATTACTTGATGAATTCACAGACAAACTTGTAACCCTTTGTTTGGGTCCCTTCCCAGCTATTGTTATGAACTTACTAGAACAGCTATGGACACCCATGGTATGCCGATCTTCACACACTTGGATATTAAAAGTAACCACATAACTAAGCATCCCAATGAAATACAAATATCAGTCTAAATTAAAACTTGTCTTTAGTAATAGTAGCGGACTAGCCGCGACTTCGACCGAATGTAGACCTCCTTAATCCGGCCCGCTCGCATAATTCGTTCTTAGTATACGAAGAATCTAATAAATATGTTCAATCAAATTATGAATCAATCATGCACCGTGACAAATCTAATCACCAATTTAATGACAGTCATGTGTCAAAATTCGAGCAGCTCCAAATAGTTTTATGGAACCCAAATGGCCTGTCACACCACTCTTTAGAAGTTAAACTATTTTTTAGAAACCAATGGCGTAGTATCGGAAACCCACTTCACACAAAAGAGCTGGTACGTTACAACTTTCAAAAGGCTCACGAGACCGAGCACCACAAGATGTCATGAAATAGACACTACATTATTATATTAGGGCAAATCACTGGATTTCGCACCAAACACGCCAAAATTACTTAAAATCCCGCTGAATGTCTCACGGCAGATTGCAGGAATAATGAGAGACTAAAAAAAAAAAAGTATACGTCTACTACCTATAAACTACCTCCCTGCCAAATTTGAACTTAGTACGTCAAGCGGTTTTTAAGATATCGTGATGAACGCATTTATGTATTAAGATGGTAAAGAGGAAAGATTTGATAGTTTGTTTGCATTAAAAAGGCTCTAAAAGTACTGGAGTGATTGGAAAAATTCTTTCACCATTTGAATCATACATTAATACCTATGAACATAGGCTATATTTTATCCCCATATTTCCTCAGGAACGGATACTATACGCGGGTAAAACAGTGTACTAGTAGAAAACTAGTTCAATATGAAACACGATTTGAATCTGCAACCCATCGTATATCAATCCACCCTTAAACCACTAAACACGAGGTGTAATGTGCGGAAAAAAACATAAAGCCTAATCATCAGTAGGCTGCGTGCAGCCAACCTTCGTCAACAGATGTTCGCGGGAATGCCTTAAGGTGGGTTTTCGCAAGCTTACGTATATGGTGAAACGGGTCATTGCTAGCCGAACGTGACCTTAGGCAGGCGCCACACTCGCAGAGATCGTGTATCTTAGAGATTTACTAAATTGATATAGTGTTTATTTAAACTGATAAATTATGTATTAACTGTCGGTAGGCGCTGTACAGAATCGCGATACTTATATTTATTGCTAGACTAGCGGATCTCCCGCGGTTTCATCTGTGTGCACAAGGTTTTTGGACTATACCTACGTACAAATTTTACAAAATTGGTAAATGGAACCTTGCAGCAAAATATAGGGTACTTTTTGACCCTAAAATAAAAATAAAATGGGTGAAATGGGGGTTGAAAGTTTGTATGGAAAGTCCTTCATTTTTAGAGTTACACTTTTAATTTGTTCATAACTCAAAAAAAAAATAGGAAATTTAAAGTGATTTAAGAATTGTTAGAATTTAAACTATCGTGAGTGTTATTCATAGGCTAAATCTCACGTGAAATTGATAATATACATGTTGTTTGGTTTTTGCATTTACAAACTATGCAATATACAGTTGCTTCGTGAACTCACAGAGACCGTCTTCTTCGCTCTCTTTACAGTCTTTTGTTGAAATTACAGCCGTGTTTAATAATCAATCATTATAAATCAAGAATTTTTAAAATACAACCCCTGATGTAGTGAAATAGGGGTTAAAAGTTTTTTTTTTATTCTTTACAAGTTGGCCCTTGACTACAATCTCACCTGATGTTAAGTGATGATGCATGCAGATGGAAGCGGGCTAACTTGTTAGGAGGAGGATGAAATCCACACTCCTTTCGGTTTCTACACGACATTGTAACGGAACGCTAAATCGCTTGGCGGTAGGGTGGTAATTAGTCACGGCCGAAGCCATAGCAGTTTACATTGATTTCCGCACGGACGAAGTCACGGGCGTCCGCTAGTAACAACATACTGGTCAAGTTAAGTAATAAGCTTATTTCATTGAATGTCATGTTTACCATTAAACGTGGCTTGACCTTATTTTAACCCATAGTTCTGATAAAACAGCCATATGGCTATGAGCAAACTTTGACAAACCTACCCTTGACCTCAAAACGCGGACTAAATGCCGACTGACCTCAATATTGTACAAGTAAAGGAAAAAATGTAATAATGTTTAATGTTGTAGTTACTTTTCTAAGTAACTCAATCTGTATGTATAAATAGAGTTAATATATATCAATAAGTTATTATTTATTATACAGAGTGTGTATGTTTTCCATAACTCTATGGTTATATTCTTTAAGGGAAATTAATTAAAAATGTCTCTAAATAGAATAAGGATGATGACAGTTTTTTAAATTGTATATAAATTAAGAGTACGCCAATAGTAAAGCAATTTTGTAAAAGTAACAGGGTATCTGCGATCATTACTTTCGGATCTACAGGGATTTAAAGGGTCAGATTTGCTGCGCCCACCCACCCCATACACAATGGTACGAAATAATGACGTCGTAGGTATATAATCGATCGAATCGATCGTTGGATTTGTATGGGCGTTCCAACAAAATTACTTCTTTATTATTTGGACGTTTATGTTTATATTAATTGATTATGAAACACGGCTAAAACTCACGTGATATTACGTCGGAGTATGCCCGACTAGTTTCGAACCCATACGGGGCCCTTAGTCATGAGCTGGTTCTTGCATCGCGGCACGATCCAAACTGCGTTTTATGTTTATAGTTCATGTATTAAAAAATGACACATTTAATGTGAGGAAGCTAAAACTGTATGAACTTTTATCTAATTACGATAAAAGATTTTTAATAGATTTGAATTGTTATAATCTTATTTATTTTGCAAATATCCATAACATTGACATTATTTACCTGAATGTATTATAAAAATCAAGATACTAAAACCTAGTCATCATTCCCATTGCACTCAATAACAAAAACATTTCAACATAAATAACTATAATAAGTAAATCGAGTTAGTATACTCATCAGAATATGAGGAATGTTAAGTGAATCAACAAGTGCATCCCGGGCCGACTCATTGCTACTAAAAATAATAGCACTTCAGAGAATATTTGTCATTTTATTGATATGCGTGTAATGAGACGGTACAAAAAAGGATTTGTGTGATGCGTAAGGTCTGCTGATAAGGGAAAAATAACTTGAAGGCCCTTGGAGGAACTTGAAGGAAGAAATAGTTAGAAGGCCCATCACTCATTTAATGAAATAAGAGATTTTATAACACGCATTTTCAGATTTAATTATCTGTGATTATGATCGGAATTCGATATTCAAATAAATTTTATTCGAAAGGTGTCTTAATCTTAATTAAAATTCAGTCAAATTGTTTTTAGTTCGTGTATGCAATGGATAAACTGAAATAAATGAAACGCCTTCAAACCAACTTCAAACTAATCAGAAGGTGGAACATAATGTAAGTACATTTATCGCTTTTTCGGTTGAAGTTTTAGTTTTTTTATTGAGAAAGAGTACAAATAGGGAACTTATGCTAACTTACCCTAATAACTATAGAAATCAAGCTAACGTGGAATGGTGGCAAGAATACTGATTGCATTTCCACGTCGGACAGCCAGTCTTATGTAATTTGTTTTTTAAATAAAGAAAAACATGTATTTTGCTCAGCCTTGTACGTATTCGATATTCCATATAATAAGCTGTTAGGTACCTCATTTAGGTTTAAGATGATATTTATTCTCATAAAATGTCCTTCCAGCTTTTGGTTATCCCTACCACTTTTACAGTGGACTAGCTAGCTAGTAGCTGTTGCAGGGGCACCCGCAGGGGACCGTTCACCCGCTGAGTTTCGAAACGGTCCCCTGGGGATGCCCCCACAACGTCTATGATTTCCACTGTTTGTGAGAGCCGTGATAGCCTAGTGGATATGACCTCTACCTCCGATTACGGAGGGTGTGGGTTCAAATCTAGTCCGGGGCATGCACCTCCAACTTTTCAGTTGTGTGCATTTTAAGAAATTAAATATCACGTGTCTCAAACGGTGAAGGAAAACATCGTGAGGAAACCTGCATACCAGAGAATTTTATTGATTCTCTGCGTGTGTGAAGTCTGCCAATCCGCATTGGGCCAGCGTGGCGGATTATTGGCCTAACCCCTCTCATTCTGAGAGGAGACTTGAGCTCAGCAGTGAGCCGAATATGGGTTGATAATGATGATGATGAATGATGATGTGTGTCTTCAACTCAGGAGTAAATAGGCATCTAGGCTTGTTACAACATTGCAGTGGCGTAGAGTCCATAAAAGCCGATTCCCGCCGGGTTACCGTATAAAAATCATTTACATATTCATAATAGTAATGAGTATTGTATGTATGGATTTATGTGAAACCATATAACGCAGTATGAATTTCCTTTTCTTTGGGTTACCTTCGACAATATTCCAACCTTCGCCACTGCAACATAGGCTCACCTTACTTATATCAGGCGTGATTGGAGTCAAGCGTTCGCCTGTATCATAAAAAAATATATAAAAAATCTTCTTTATAACCATTTTCCGCAATTTCACGACGTTCATCATAATTTTACCATCCATTTAAGGTTGTACCGCCCACACGATTTGAAGACATTTCGTGATGGATACGGATTTATGTAAAGTTATATGAACATTATGGTAATTTTATTAGTTTTAAAGGGAAAGAATTAGTGGCCATTCTTCATGAATACGTAACACCAAGGGAATGGTGTTACGAAAGATGTTTTCTATTCATTATGCCAAGTAGTTTGCAAAGATAGAGAGATACCTTTGTAACATACGTGTATATGGTGAAACGGGTCATTGCTAGCCCAGATGGCGTAGGTTCGAATCCTGTCCGGGGTATGCAGCTCCTTTACAGTAATGTGCATTTTAAGAAATTAAAAATATACCATGTTCCAAATGTTCCAAAGGAAAAACACTGTGAGTCTACATGTACCTAAGAATTGTCTTAGTTCTCTACATGTGTGAAGTCTGCCAATTCGTATTAGACCAGCGTTTTGGATATTAGCCTAACCCCTCTTAGTCTGAGAAGAGACTCGTGCTCAACAGTTAGCCGAATATGGGTTGATAATGATGATGATGATATATCAAGAATCGTCGACTGAATTCAACCAAAGCAGCCATCTTTTCTTTGCAAACTATATAAACCTAAACCTTTCTAAAAACCGTTTAGTTGTTTGCGAGTTTATCGCGAAAAGACAGACAGACGCGACAAAGAAATGTAATAATGCTTACGGTTTACTAATAATCTGAGGTTATCAATTCAATAAATGTTTAAAATATATCTAGGTATACTAATATTCTAAAGAGTTAAAGTTTGTGGTGTTTTAGGGAGTAATCACTGGATCTACTAAACCGATTTTCAATATTCTTTTACCACTAGAAAGCCACGTTATTTGTGAGTGTCATACGCTATATTTTATCCCCGTATTCTCACGGGAACAGAAACTACGCGGGTAAAACGGATAGTCACTAATAAAATAGATGATGTGTAATTCGTTTCCAATCCACTTACAAGTCTAAATAATTCTGTACCATTTCCGTTTCTAAATTTTTTAAATTCCAAAATAATCCCCGCAGTACAAAATAAGAGGGGAGTGAGGATAGGTCGGGGATCGGAAATATATTTAGCTTTCTAAAGTCTTAACTAAATCCCCTACACAGGTGTCCAAATTGTAACTAAATCGTCTATTTTTGGTTACCAAAAACAAATTTTTATCTTTCGTTATTTAATACGTATGATTACGGATAAACACTTGAGTGTGCAGTTATATCGAATGGTTTTAACGTTAACTGAAATAGTTGTTGTTTTTGTGCTATAGGAGCAGTTTTTCACGTTTTGCTGTGATTTTGAACAGAAAGGTCTTGAGTTCCTTTAAGTTCCCAGCTCAGTTAGTTTAGTTCCACGTTTTCAGCTTTCCACTCAAGTATACTTGAGTGGAAAGCTGAAAACGTGAACTTTCCCTAAATTACCCCTATCCTACCTCTATCCTACCCCTTTCCTACCCCTATCCTATCCCCTCAGTAAAATTGGTCCAGCCTTTTGTGTGTGGTGCAATGACCAAAAGACTATAATTTCCCAAGCGACTTCTATGCTAATACTATAAAGAGGTAAAGTTTGTGTGGTTGTCGGTGGTAATCTCTGGATCTACTGGACCGATTTGGAAAATTCTTTTACTAATAGAAAGCCACATTATATGCGAGTGTCATATTCACACGGGAACGGGAACCACGTAATTGAAGCCGCGGGGTCTCATATAGCGGCATTTCTGCGACTTTCAGAAATTTTGCATTATCTCCGAAACTATATAACTAATTAATATACTGTAAAGGGCAAATCTTATCTCTATAATATTTTTTTGATTATTAAATAATTTATTTTGATAAGGATTTAACTTTAGTTGTGTAAATAATGACGTAAACCTTAGTTTAAAATTTAAATAATTTATTAAAGTACTAAAGGTACTATATCTGCTAAAATATAAAAGATAGATATATGGTATCGTGGACTTTTTTGTAGAACTTTTAAAGGTTCGAAAAGCCTCCATACATTTATTTCAGTTATACGCAATGGTTGAGGCAGCGCATGCGAATAAGTAAGTTTTCGGTCCGACCTGTAAGAGTCGTAACTCAGTAGTTATATATGATAGAAATATAAAATATAGCCTATAGCACTCCCCTATAACGTAGCATTCTACTGGTGAAAGAAATTTTAAAATCGGACCAGTAGTTCCAAAGATTACCCCATTTCAAAGAATTGTTACAAACTTACAAACTTACAAACTTTACCTCTTTATAATATTAGTATAGATTTAAAAAACTGTCATCATCCTACCAAATCTAATAACTTGCCGCGACCGAGTATACGTTTAGCATGATGGGTTCTCCCTACCATAACATTCGTAAAGGCACGCTCGACAAAAGTGTCTGACATAAGAGCGTGCCCACAAAAAAGACAAAAATAAATCCTATTCGGGGAATATGGCGCGGAATGCAGCTGCGATGATAGCTGATCGCTTGCATTCCTCCCAAATTAACTGGTGGACTCGTGGATTAAGCGAAATCATTTTTACTGTGAAACTCAATGATTTAATACTATTAGATATGACAGCGTGTAGTAACTGAGCCGAACAATGTCACTTCAATTGGCTTAATTTAATTTAGTCGCATAGTAACTAACGAAACTTTTTGACGGCCTCCGTGGCGCAGTGGTTTGCGCGGTGGATTTACAAGACGGAGGTCCTGGGTTCGATCCCCGGCTGGGCAGATTGTGATTTTCTTAATTTGTCCAGGTCTGGTTGGCTGGCTTCGGCCGTGGCTATTTACCACCTTATCGGCAAGCGATTTAGCGTTCCGGTACGATGCCGTGTAGAAACCGAAAGGAGTGGATTTTCATCCTCCTCCTAACAAGTTAGCCCGCTTCCATCTTAGACTGCATCATCACTTACCATCAGATAAAATAAATAAAATAAAATAAATAAAAGTTAAGGATTTCTTATAAATTTAATTTAAATTTCATGTATTTTTTAAAATTTTCCAAAAGCTTGATGTGCTAAATGCACACAACTGAAAAGTTGGAGGTGCATGCCCCGGACCGGATTCGAATCAGAGGCAGAGGTCATATCCACTGGGCTATCACGTATCCGTATATCGTATTAGGTACTATTAATGAAAAATTAACTAACCTATTCTCAGACGTACCGAATATACACAAAAATATCATGAAAATCATTTTAATAGAAATCGTTTTGGAGGAGTATGACAAAGCAACTAACATGACACGAGAATTTTATAATCAGAAGAAGGTTAGTGCGCTAAAACCTGAAGAAGTTTTGTCGGTGTTGTTCCAACCAATGGCCAGGATATACTGGAAATTGGTTGGACCAACTGGCCACTTTGTAGATTATGAAGACCTCTGTCACAAAAATACACAAAGTTAGTATATATGCCCCTCTGGAAAAACTCGTTAAAGTCACCGATCCACGAAAACGATCCACGAAAAACCTGCTGATGGCCGTCTAAAGTCCTAACCACCAGACCGGACTTGAGCCAATTGAAAAATTGAGCTGAGAATAGGACCAGGACCTCTGTTTTATACTAAAGACTTGTATTTACCAAATGCGATACAAATTTATACGAAATTCTTTTTGTTATTCGTAACAAGACCAAATAATCTATAGTTTATAAACAGTTAAGGCTTTCGGTCCTGTATTAGGTGCTTAACAAGTCCATATTGTAACAGGCCATTATTAAATTAAGAACCAAGATACCATAACAAATATTTCAATTTAATATTTTAATATCTACGATAAAGTTGCAACTTTTCCCCGTTGTAAAGTAACAAAGAACCTTGTCACAGTAATAGCAGCACTAGGTAAGGCTCAGGAGCTAGTGGCAGCTAGTGGCCACATAGCAGTCAAGATGTCAGCGTATTATTAATCTGTTGTTAGTAGGAATCGAACCAAGGACGCCCGGCTACGACAGATTGATACTGTACCGACGTTTGTTACTGCACAGGGTTGTCAAACGGTCAGATATTATTTTATCTTTTTCTAGCTGACGCCGCGCGTGTACACCCGCGTGGTTCCCGTTCCTGTAGAAGTACGGAGATAATATATAGCCTATAGCCTTCCACGATAAATGGGCTATCAAGGAATTTTTCAAATCGGACCAGTAGTTCCAGAAATTAGCGCGTTCCAGCAAACACACTTACTAACTTTTCAACTTTGTAATATTAGTATAGATATAGAAAGAAAGAAGGATGAAGTAATTCCATGTGACTAATTTAGTTTTTTGATTTTTACTTGATTTAGTTATGAATTTAGCCTAATTCTTTTTGTTATTAACAGACTTCAAAAAAAGGAGGAGGTTTAAAATTCGATGAGTAATGTTTTTTTTTAAATGTTTGTTACCTCATAACTTCGTTATTTTTTAAACAATTTTGAAAATTATTTTTTTGTACTATGGCGTATGGCGTACTATGGCGCTTTCGTTCATTATACTAGGACACATTTAAATATTTTAAACAAAAAAATTTAATTGACTTCCAACACAGTGATGCATTAACTCAAGCCGTTTAAATTATAAAGTTTTAAGATTTTCAGACGGTTCTTTTCCGTGGTTCTTTTAGAAACGGCTTTAATTAATACGCCACTTGGCGTAGCAAATACGATGTTATTTTTCACTTTTTACTTTACTTTGTGATTTTGAAGTAGGTTGAATTATTTTGGTAAAAAAAATTATATTCAAAATGCGTTTTAAATTATTAGCAGCTCGAAAAATATAAAATACTTTAGAAAATTGGCAACCCTACGAATCAGGCTGCCATTGTTAAGAACGCACAGCTACACTTGTCTGAATTGATTACAATAACACATCTTAATATTTCCTCGCGCACTGAGGTGAGTTACACGGACTTTTAACTCGTTATTAGGTATATACTAACAGATGCCCCGCGGTTTCTCCTGCGTAGTTCCCGTTCCCATTGAAATATGGGGAATTTAATTAGTCCATGATACTCACAGATGACGTGGCTTTCTATTCATATATTTTTTTCAAATCGGTTCCATGGATCCAGAGATCCTACACAAATTCAAAAACATGCAAATACACTAACCTCCTTAAATTATTATTAGTATAGATTTGCATATCGCAGCTAAAAATATCTTAAGGCTATATTTGGATATTTTATTTTTTGTAGTCTGATTAATGGTAGGATTAGCCGTGGCTTGTAGTCCAATACTTACCGCTTAACGAATTAGTTAAGCGTATAATGCACTGCTTACTATTCACATGTTAGTTTCTACTTAGACTCAGAGATTCTCATCTAAGAGAACTTAGAGATAAAACGAAGCCAGACCCCATCCCCAGACGTATGTGCGATTCGACTAACGGTCGTGGGGTCTGGTTTTTAAACCTTCTCGTTACCTTGCAAAGCCAGCCTCTCAACTCTGGTAGGGGTATATATAGGCTGTCGAATTTTGAACCTTCATTAAATGAGGTAATAAAGGATCCTGTATAAATACGGGCATAAAATAAAGCCTAAACTCACACAAATATGGCTATCTATTGGTAAAAGAATTTTTAAAATCGCTTATGTAGATCCAGAGATTAACCCTAAAACTTTTATGCTCACTAACTTTACCATAATATTAGTATAGAATACCTATAGATTTGGAAATCGATTTATGAATGTATTCAATTATTCATTCAATCGCCATTCACAACTGATCTACTTGTATCAATGTTTCATATCACTCTTGGTAAAGTGACAAATATCAGACGCCATTACTAGATAGTGGCCGCGGGACAAGGGTGGCGACCCCACAAACTTGGTTTTAGCTTTATACTGACCCCCCTACACAGCAAAAAAATAAAATTGCGTCCTCTAAAAAACGCAAGTAAGGCCTAAAAAATGTAACATTTCAATGGACTATATTGTTATTGCCTTTGGAAAGGATTGTGTAAGTGCCGTAGGCTCCAATGAGACCACAACGGCGTCACTGGGGGTTTTGGGCAAGCGCAGTAGCATCGCCTCATGGGGTCCGAAAGCAGAAGCGAAACGAACAAAGCGTAAAGAAGAAATGTGGGCGGAACGTCTCTTTGAGCGCGTCTTCTCTGCAACTCGGTCCTCGGCTTAGAGTGCCGTTCGGGAAGGGTGTTTTAGCATGAATGTATCAGTCCGGGCGCCATCGAGAACGTGGGTTTTAACCCACGTCTGGGTGACGTCAGATATCGGGGACCTCGTCTTCGCCGGCGACGCGAAGCTTGAGTTTGTGTTGCCTGGGAAGCATTGTCGTGATGTCATCGTCAGGATCGTAAAGGACGTTTTTCGGGCGTCTAGATTTACAATCGCCTATATACATATTGCCCATGTTATCGTTATGTTACAAATACAAATTGCGCTATATTTCTCTGCGTCTGCGCGAGAAAGGCCTTTGATTATTTTGCACACGCAGATCACATGAGCTTTTTTTTTTATTAAATAGCATAGATTGAAGATAGCAGCTCCGTTGTTTCCAGTTAATCAGTGCTTTTGAGCTTACCAGGTCGTTGACCCTAACGGCTTGCATAGTTATGGCTTGACAACTGATTGTATGAATATTAACACCGGCTGGCTGATTCTCTTATGTGATAACTGGTTTATGCTTTACGATTGAGGCATGCTAAGTCATGATTTTATTTTTATTACATGCTTTTATTTGCATTGTTGGTCTAGTAGATATAATAAATGGTTTCGATTCAGAATGTCCTGGATTCGAGACTTTTACGGGTTTTGAAATTTTGAAATAGTTTCATAATTTCTTAAATTGTCTCCAAATAAATGAATAAATGAATGAAATATTCTTTATTAGAAATGGTAAATGATTTTTTTAAATCGGTTCAGTAGATTTAGAGATTACTAACCTCACAAACTTAACCTCTTAATAAAATTATACTTAATTTATTATCTTAGATGATAATTCGATACAGAATAATCAATTATTTGTCCTTGTACCAAACTCCAATCTGGCTCAAACATTTGCCCAAACATACCATAGACAAACTAATTTGATTGGGTGCAAGTGTCAACGGCTGAATGGGTGGCGGTTATATTTGTCTGAAAAAAAAAGATCGTAAATAGTTGGCGGGCGCCGCGTGCCGCGCGCGGCGACAGCGCACCTGTCAACTGTGCGCCATTTTGAAAAAATATATGCCGCGATTTGGCGGGAAATGTGACGTTCGGTATTTGAAATGGCGTTTCTTTATCAAAAATTCTATATTCTGATTGGCGGGAACTGTGACATTCTTCGTTTCTTTTTTTTTGAAACTGGTTATAGGCTCTCGGTTCTGGTGATTTTGTTATGTACAACAAATGTATTATGTACAAGTAAGTGATAAAAAATCCAAGTCTCGCAAATTGGTTCTTTCCTTCCCATTTGAGTATTTTGAATAGATTTTATAATCTTCATCATCATAATCATCATTATCAACCCATATTCGACGCTCTGTTGAGCTCGAGCCTCCTCTGAGAATGAGAGGGGTTAGGCCAATAGTCCACGCTGGCCCAATACGGATTGGCAGACTTCACATACGCAAAGTATTAAGAAAATTCTCTGGTATGCAGGTTTCCTCTCAATGTTTTCCTTCACCGTTTGAAACACATGATATTTAATTTCTTAAAACGCACACAACTGAAAAATTGTAGGTGCATCCCCGGACTGGATTCGAACCCACACCCTCCGGAATCGTAGGCAGAGTTCATATCTACTGGGCTTTTAATCTTCATCATCAGCCTATTTTTATTGACCCATAGCGTTAGGTCTATGTTCTTTTATGAGAGGAAGTTAAATCCACCACACTGCCCTATTGCGACTGGACTTTATCGCTATCGATATAGAGTGAATAGTTAATCTTTGACTGTAACAATCACTGTCAAAAGTAAACCTAGCGACAGTTCTTCCCCGGACGAACTTTCTCACGAAGAGCACTACTACTAACAAAAGTGACTTTCTATACTACTATACTTTCTATACTCGTATATACCTGATAGGGATAGTAAGGGATATCAAATAAATGAATGAAATAGACCATAGTTATCATTGAGATTTATTTGACAGGTCTAATGAAGCGGCTACACGACACCAATTGGATAATGCCACCGAGAGTGGTCACTGCATACATTAACCACAATATACAAGCCATAAACGTTTTGCAATCGAATACTATCGTATTATATCATAGACATCTTAAATGTAGAGCGGCTATTAATGTAATATGAATGACAAATACAAACACAATTAAATAAATACATAATTCATTATTGCCAGACCTCCCTTAAGGAAGCTGGAAGGACGTAGATATTTGACTCACCTTGCTGTTCCAATGCGTGTAGGTGGGCTAATAAAATACATACACACACAGTTAAATAATATAAAAATACGGTAAATACATTGTTTGTTTTATTTTTTATATTATTCAATATTATTCTGTGATAGAAAAATATTCTTAAATTAAATACAAAACGTATTAACGATTTTGTATGATAAAGTAGTATACTTATGTAACAAATTTAATTGAATTGAAAGAGGGATATATATGAGAACAAAATTTCGTTTGCTACTCGAATTGGCGTAATGATTCCGTAGTTACTATTGTCCTATTTATAACATGTAGATAATTTAAATATCCTTGTTATTACAAAACGGCGTTTAATAATTCGTTAGGCTGTCTGTGGAATGTGTGATCTTGTGGTTTGATAAGGTTTTTCCTTGAGTTTAGGAACAATTAAAAAAGTGTTTATTTTTATTTTAAATCTATTCACGTGGCGCTAAATTTGGCTAGTCATTACTTTACATATCTTATTATATTACATATAGTACATGTATTATTATATTTTTTAATAGACATGTTTTTTAAACCTTCTATCTTCTATGAATTTATAAACATTTTCTTAATAATCACTTTATCTTTTGGTGAAAGCCTTATAAAGTTTTTTATTTTACTAGCTGACGCCGCGCGGTTTCACTCGCGTGGTTACCGTTCCCGTAGGAAAACGGGGATAATATATAGCCTATAGCCTTCCTCGATAAATGGGCTATCTAACACTTAAAGAATTTTTCAAATCGGACCAGTAGTTCCTGAGAATAGCGCGTTCAATCAAACAAACAAACTCTTCAGCTTTATAATATTAGTACAGATTAAATTTATTCGTGCTTGCCCTGACCACAAAACCTGTGCATCTACTTTATAGTGATGCAATAATTAATCAGGCCAAAGGATGCCACAAGTTTGTACCATTGCAATAAAAATCTATCCGCACAAAGAAAATGCGTTAACCTCATTGCAAATCTGATGTGAAATTAATCAGGATGTGGCTACTTGCTCCTTACGAGGATGCTGCGGCCTACTGATCTGTTTTATCTACATCTTGCGTTGCAAAATGCGTTGATTTTAACCTGGAGGTGTTAGTTTCGATTCCCAGTTCGGTGATTTAGTAATTTGCTGACTAGCAAGTTTTATTCGTTGTTGTTTCTTACGGGCTGATCCAGCACAGTATATAATTTCATACAAATATGAGAGCGGGTAGAGGGGGGGGGGAGGGTAGAAATTACTTTATGATCTTTTTTGATATCTACCGAAATATGTACAAAAAATAAATTGTGCCGTCTGGGGTTCATCCCGTTTTCGGGGTCACAAAATAAATCACCAGACTGGTCCCTTATTGACCCGAATTGGGAATCGAACAAAGGACTTCCTGGAAATAATAAAGTTTGGTAACCGCATAAGTTGATCATATCAAATTTAATATAAGTAATATTAATTTCGTATAGCACATGGAATACGGGTCTGAAATATATCGATATCAATTAATAAAAGTTAAGGATTTCTTATAAAACTTAATTTAACTTTTTTTTAAATTTTTCAAACGTCATAAACGCTGTCGTCTGTTTTGTGACGTCACAATTTTACTTGATGTAACTTATTTGATGTTACTTTAAACGTCAAACTAAATATTACTTTTAAACGTCAAACGGTTTTCACCCTTTCTATCCATAATTTTCTAAACTGAATAACTGACATTACATACATAAAATTAGATTGTAATATTGACAAAAAAAATGTATTATTAATTGTATTATAATTTATTGTAATTTGTATTGTTTATTGTATCTGGTATTGAAATAAAGGCTATTATTATTATTATTATTTCCATAAATTTTACTCTCATTGTTATTATTATCCATAACTAGCTGACGCCGCGCGGTTTTACCCGCGTGGTTCCCGTAGAAATATGGGGATAATATATAGCCTATAGCCTTCCTCGATAAATGCTATCTAACACTGAAAGAATATTTTAAATCGGACCAGTAGTTCCTGAGATTAGCGCGTTCAATCAAACAAACAAACTCTACAGCTTTATAATATTAGTATAGATTTTGCGTTAAAGTAGTCCTCCATAATCTTTTTAATTCAAATATTCATTACAATCTGTTCAGTAAAAAGATAACGGAGTTACTTTTGCATTAACGAGTATAAAGATACAAGAAAGTATGTAAAATAAATATGACTCCTGGTAAAATCCATTGGATTTATCAAATAATTTAATAACTTGAAGGCTTTCAAGTGTCAATGTCACTTATATTGATTGCGATGTTATCGCATTACGCAATAACCCTAGCGGCGTTACAACGACAAAGTAAACCAATTATGAGTATGCGTCGAAAAGAACAGTCTTTATAAAATTATGAATACTTTCTCACCTTGAAAAGAAATTCACAAATTAATTTTTAATAAATGAAATGGTAAAAATGTTTTATTACGTAACGTCAAAAGTCGACAAACTTACGGGATATTTTTTCTGACATAGTGAAATAATACTGATCGAATGATTTATCTATTATTTTTCGTCATTTTAGGGTTACCTACCCCAACAAGAATATACAGTAAACCTTGTATGGCCACTTTAATGTCTGTCTGTCCGTCTGTCTGTCTGTCAAGACCGTGACTCGTGGAGATTATAACAGTACTAGTAGATGCCACGCGGTTTCACCCACGTGGTTTCCGTTCCCATAGGAATACAGGGATAAAATATAGCCTATAGCCTTCCTCCATAAATGAGCTATCTAACACTGAAAGAATTTTTCAAATTGGACCAGTAGTTTCTGAGATTTGAGTCCTTCAGAAATTAAATATAACGTGTCTCAAACGGCAAAGGAAAACATCGTAAGGAAACCTGCATACCTGAGAATTATCTTAAATTCTCTACGTGTGTAATGTCTGCCAATCCGCATTGGGCTAGCTGGACTATTAGCCTAATAACCCTTCCATTCTGAAAGGAGACTCGTTCTCAACAGTGACTCGAATATGGGTTGTTAATAATGAAGGAGAGACTCCTGGTCCCAGTGGCGTGCATAAGGTTTTAACTAGGGTATGCACTGTAAGTAAAAATTGGAAAATTCCTTATCCAATCAAGTATTCTGTGGTCCAACGCATGTTTGTATTGGGTTCTCAGGGTAGGCAGTACATTTTTCTATCTATGAAGTGCACTGGATCACTGATCAAAAAAACTGATGATGACTATGTAAACCGTAGTGTAATGCTAGCCACTCACCATCCAATCTGCGTGATGTCATGATCATCGCGACTAACACACGATCACTTTTATCGGATGTCCTGCCATTTGCGCTGCAGGCAGTAGCGTGCACTTCATAGATGCAAAAAAGCATTGCCTACCCTATGGAGTCAATACAAACCTATGTTGAACCACAGAATACATAGTTTGTACAAGGAATTTTCTAAATGTTCCTTCAAGTGCATACCCTAGTTATAAACCTTAGGCACGCCTTTTTGACGACCTCCGTGGCGCAGTGGTATGCGCAGTGGATTTACAAGACGGAGGTCCTGGGTTCGATCCCCAGCTGGGCCGGTTGAGGTTTTCTTAATTGGTCCTGATCTGGCTGGTGATTGGCTTTGGCCGTGGCTAGTTACAACTCTACCGACAAAGACGTACCGCCTAGCGATTTAGCGTTCCGGCACTATGTCGTGTAGCAACCGAAAGGGGTGTTGATGTTCATCCTACTCCTAACAAATTAGCCCGCTTCCATCTTAGATCGCATCATCACATACCATCAGGTGAGATTGTAGTCAATGGCTAACTTGTAAAGAATAAAAAAAAACGCTACTGGCTGCAGGCTCGTGGATTTATTGGATGGTCAGAGCATTATAGTTGTACCAAGTGTGTATTCACCCTAAACCCAAGTGATTCACCCGCTAAGCGTGTCGCGTGAAACATAAAAACAAATTAATTTTGATGCGTTTAGCGTTGAATTTATGGCTTAACATTTTTGTTATAATGACGAGGAAGTGGCCGTTATTCTGCTTGCCATCATGGCCATGCGAAATTGCGCCGAAGCGCGCACGTAATTAAGGTCAATTTGCGTTCAACTTTAATCAATTCGATACAAACACTGCACGTCTGTCTGTCCGGTGCACTTAATACACTTACGTACAGCTCCATTATGACTTGCACAGAGTAGTTCGATCACAGAGACTATCATCATTATCAGCTACAAGACTAACTAAGACTAAATTGTATATTAATTATTTTTTTTAATAAAACATTATGATTAGACCAGCATGGATTTTATGGTAGGAGAGACCATGAGGTAATTTACTGGATGAGCATAGGGAAGATATTAATTAAAATCCCATGCATATTCCCCATTACGTTGCATCGTGTCGTTGCAACGGATCAACGCGTGCTATGTCACACCTGCGTAGCGTTGACGCACGACGTAACAGGGCAAGAGGATGCACCTAGTCAGTCTCAACATGGTCTATGACATACAAAACAAATGAGCTACGTACGTCGTCCGTTGATATGTCGATTGCGACGATGCAACGCTTTAATGTGGTATGTCATCTTCTATACTAATATTATAAAGAGGTAAAGTTTGTAAGTTTGTAAGTTTGTCACATTTTTTAAATGGGGTAATCTTCGGAACTACTGGTCCGATTTTAAAAATTCTTTTACCAGAAGAATGCTACATAATCGGGGAGTGCCATAGGCTATATTTTATATTGGTATCATATATATTAGCCGAGTTATCACAGTTTTTGTCATACAGGTCGGACTGAAAATCCTCTTAAACAGACTTATTCGCATGCGCTGCCTTAACTATTGTGTAAAATTGAAATTAATGTATGGAGATTTTATGTATCTTTAAAAGTTCTACAAAAAAGTCCGCGACACCATATATCTATCTTCTATATATTAGCAGATATAGTACCTTTTGTGTTTTAAAAATTATTAATTTTATATACTTAGGTTTACGTCATTATTTATACAACTAAACTTTAATCCTTATTAAAATAAATTATTTAATAATCACAAGGATATTATGGAGATAAGATTTGCCCTTTACAGTATGTTAATTACTTAAATAGTTTCGGAGATAATACAAAATTTCTAAAAGACGCAGAAATTCCGCTATATGACGCCCGGCGCTTTTATTTACGTAGTTCCCGTTCCCGTGTGAATATGGGGATCAAACATATGACACTCGCAGATAACGTAGCTTTCTATTGGTAAAACAATTTTCCAAATCGGTCCAGAAGATCCAGAGATTACCTCCTACAACCACACGAACTTTAACTCTTTATATTATTAGCATAGAAGTCTCTATTTCCCTTGGTCATACCACCACTCTCGAAGGACTGGACCGATTTTGCTAAGGGTAGGAATAAGATAGAGAAGTTATAGGTAGGTAGGGGTTGGGTAGGGTAGGGGTAGGGTTGGGGTAGTGGTAGGGTAGGGGTAGGGTAGGGGTAGGGTAGGGTAGGGGTAGGGTAGGGGTAGGGTAGGGTAGGGTAGGGTAGGGGTAGGGTAGGGGTAGTAGTAATGTTGAAATCGAAATTTACGCGGACGAAGTCGCGGGCGTCCGCTAGTTTTATCTTTACCTCTTTTGTTATCGCCGCGTTGCAACGACTTGCGGTACGAACGGCTTCAGTATTATATATCAGGCGTTCGAGCCGTCCATATCTCTTGTTGTGTAATTCTTTATGGGTTACTTGGGATAGGCGGAGTGAGTGACTTGAGTGGAAAAGGAGAGTGTTTGTTAACAGTCAAAGGCGCCTTTAACCCTACACACAACGTTCACAAGTGCGTGACTTCACTCAATGTCATTCTCTGCCATTGTAGGGTCTTATTTTGGTTATTTTTGTAATCACTTCTGAGTCTGCTAAAATTATATTCTATTTTTAACTAAGACAAAACATACCAACTTTGAATTTATATCTTTGATAAATGATGATTATTCTCTGTTCGTTAGGTTGTCTGTGTCTAAATTCAGTGCAGTTTAATACATAGGATGAGTAATGGTGATCATAATAGTATGACGATATCAGAGACGTAGCATTTGAGCATGCACTATGTTTTGAGTGTTTGTTTTAAGATGTAGATCATAAGACCAATAGAACTCTTCGTAATATAACTCATCTAGGGAAGTACTGCTTAGTTCTGTCGCCAAATTGCATTAATATGTACATAATACTTTTGGATTTTCAACAAACTTAACGATTTGATTTGATGCGTTCTCATCCTTATCCTTATTTATTTATTTATTAATATCACTTGTCTCAAACGGTGAAGGAAAACATCGTGAGGAAACCTGCATGCCGGAGAATTTCTTAATTCTCTGCGTGTGTGAAGTCTGCCAATCCGCATTGAGCCAGCGTGGTCTATTGGCCTAACCCCTCTCATTCTGAGAGAAGAATCAACAGTGAGCCGTATATGGGTTGATAACGACGATGCTAGCAAATAAATGATTTGATTTGATACAAATCCAAATGTAATTGGTCTGAGTTTTGAACCGATGAGCAACAGTGAATAAACAAAAAAAAAACAACTCAAAGTAAATCCGCCTTTGGCATTGAGTTTTTTATGTCCCATGTCAGTAATTCTTAGCACGTACCAATCAGCGCAGTCATCTGGCCGGTGTGACAACCGTCGGTGCAATCAATTCAATTAATTCAAATATAATTGGCGCCGAGTGAGATAATATCGACACATGTATGACGTGCGGTGTAAAGCAGGCGTTTTAGAGATCCGTTCTATGCCCCTAAAACGCCTGTTTTGTGCCATGTAATTATTGTAACTTTTTTGTATATGTATTAACTACAATCTATTATGGTATTGGTGGGTTTGGGCACAGAGAGAATAAATTAATTGATACTACTAAAAGGAATTTTGACGGCCTGGTCCTGGGTTCGATCTCCGGCTGGGCAGATTGAGATTTTCTTAATTTGTCCAGGTCTGGCTGGTGGAGGCTTCGGCCGTGGCTAGTTACCACCCTACCGGCAAAGACGTAACGCCAAGCGATTTAGCGTTCCGGTACGATGCCGTGTAGAAACCGAAGGGGTGTGGATTTACATCCTCCTCCTAACAAGATAGCCCGCTTCCATCTTAGACTGCATCATCACTTACCATCAGGTGAGATTGTAGTCAAGGGCTAACATGTAAAGAATAAAAAAAAAAGGAATTTGTTAGGCGACGGTAAAAGGAAATGTTGAAAGGGAAATGCCCAGGCAGACGTTCGTGGATCAAATGCAAGACATTCTCATAAAGGCCAGGTCAAGTACACAGGCCAAATCAAGAGTAATTAAGGATGAAATTGTATGAAAAGATCGAAGAGAATAGTAGAAGTGAGATGCATTGATCGTAGCAAATGGAATGACGTGGTATCTGCCACGGGAATGATACGTGTCACGTGACGATATTTATGTATGAACCATACATAAATATTGTCACGTGACACGTATACATACAGTATGGCTAATTGGCTTTCGATATAGTGGTAAGGTGTACAGACAAAAGTTTGACAGGCAAGTTGGTATGTAAATTCTTATCCAAATTAGTAGTATTAAGTATCAGTAGTTTAAAAAAGCTCAGAGAACCAAAGATGGCAAATAAACCTCCTTTGTAAAAATATAAAAAAATCAAATTTCTGAGCGGTCAGACTCATCGTCGAGGGGTGATGATACAATCAGTGGCGTGCACAAGGTTCTTAACTAGGTATGCACTATAGGTACAAATTGTACAAAATGGGAAATTCCTTCTCCAATACATCCTGTGTAATGAATTCTCAGGGTATGCATTGTGTTTATGCATCTTTAGGTCTGGGTTCGATCTCCGCCCCGTTGGTCTATTGTCGTACCCACTCCTAACACAGTCTTTCCCAACTGGAGGGGAATGGGAATATTGGTCATATTTAAAAAAAGATATGGCAAATATTCTTTTTAAAAAACAAAAAAAAATATATAGTACCTACGGAACAGTTAGCTTTCATTACAAGTCGCACTTAATTAATTTATTGACGACTAATTAATAAATAATGTAACACGCGCTTTTTTGTGTTGCAAATCTGTTATTAACATAAATCTTTAAGGAAAACGTATTGGTTTAGCAGTACGCTCGCTGATTTATTTATAATACCTATTTTAAAACATCTATTCAGATTATTTTTCCTGATCTCAGTTTATCATCCGATTAACCAAGCGGTTAATACCTTCTGCTCGTTAAGTAACTTATAATTATGTAAATCAAACATTCAGTAGGTACGTATTTTTAATATAAAGCATATGAAGTAAATGGTCCTTGGGCTCAGGGCTGGCATATATAAAACACTGCTGAGCTCGAGTCTCCTCTAAGAATGAGAGGAGGCCTAAGGCCAATAGTCCGTCACGCTGGCCCAATGCGGATTGGCAGACTTGACACACGCAGAGAATTAAGAAAATTCTCTGCTATGCAGGTTTCCTCACGATGTTTTCCTTCACCGTTTGAGACACGTGATATTTAATTTCTTAAAATGCACACAACTAAAAAATTGCAGGTGCATGCCCCGAACCGGATCAGAACCTACATCCTCCGGAATCGGAGGCAGAGGTCATATCCACTGGGCTATTAAGGCGCTTCTATCCTGTGGGAATATTGATATAAAATATATGTTACTCATTTTTTTATCGTCTAAAGTAGTATAGTAGAAAGCTTATATTCTATACAATAGAATGACGAATAAAATATATAATTTTAAACTAAGAATTACACAGTATAAAGGAGGGGGATAAATTTAAATTTATAATAAACTAGCTGACGCCGCGCGTTTTCACCCGCGTGGTTGCCGTTCCCGTAGGAATATGGGGATAATATATAGCCTATAGCCTTCCTGGATAAATGGGCTATCTAACACTGAAAGAATTTTTCAAATCGGACCAGTAGTTCCTGAGATTAGCGCGTTCAATCAAACAAACAAATAAACAAACAAACAAACTCTTCAGCTTTATAATATTAGTATAGATAAAATACATTGATAACATAGCTCTCTATTGGTAAAAGTATTTTCAAAATCGATACAATAGATCCAGAGATTACCCCCTACAACTGTACCTCTTTATAATAATTTCAAGTATACATTAGTGTTGTTACCATATTGACTGAGTTCACAAATCAAAGTGCTTCGAACTGAAAGTAAAACAAATAACTCACGCAGCTGCTTCGGTTATGACTAATGTTATAACAAGCGTCACTCAGATCTTATCGAAACGTTATTATTGGAAGTACTTTCGCTGGCACTTGTTATTAATCGTCATCAACCCATATTCGGCTCACTGCTGAGCTCGAGCCTCCTCTCAGAATGAGAGGGTTTAGGCCAATAGTCCACCACGCTGGCCCAATGCGGATTGGCAGACTTCACACACGCAGAGAATTAAGATAATTCTCTGGTATGCAGGTTTCCTCACGATGTTTTCCTTCACCGATTGAGACACGTGATATTTAATTTCTTAAAATGCACACAACTGAAAAGTTGGAGGTGCATGCCCCGGACCGGATTCGAACCCACACACTCCGGAATCGGAGGCAGAGGTCATATCCACTGGGCTATCACAGCTCTTGTTATTAATACAAGTACTTATATGTTAAGTAATAGACTAATTACTACTTAACATCAATTTATAAATCCAAAATATTATCAATAGCTTGGAATAACTGACAAAATCGGACCAGCGTATAAGCCTATTATGGTAATCCCTCTCATTCTGAGAGAAAACTCAACAGAGAAAAAAGTGATTTTAGACTGTTACCAACAAGCTGATAAAAAACTATTTTCTTTAACGCTAAAACCTGATGAAACAGGAACATCACAAAGGCCTTTTATATACGATTAGTCCGGGCTTTGGTGTTCCTCGTATTTCTTTATGGTTACTTGTATTTAAGAGTGAGAAAAAGAAGATAGACGCCATAAATTTATAACACATTGTTAATGTGTAGTCGGCGGGTTCGTGAGTCATTGTATGTGCCCCGAAATGGGAGCCCTTGACGCTACGATACGTTATGTACGCTTGTGTGCGTGTCGTCGAAGGTAATTAACTTATCTCTTACGCTCACATAGTCACAGAAGTGACTTACGTTTGGAGAAAATTGTTAGGTGCTGCGGGTCTATAGGTTATTAGTCTAAGATAGCCTTAGAATTGTGGTGCTGGAAAAGAATGCTTGGCATATCCTGGACACAGTTCATAATCAACATCTCAATCTTCAAACAGCAAACATCAAACAGAGTCTTTCTTCTATCGTCCAATGTCGTATAGTAACTTTATTTGGACATATCACACGAGACGACACACCCACAGAGCGACTTGTGGTGCAAGGAAAGATGAAGGGCACAAGAGCACGTGGCAGGTCACCGATGAGCTGGACTGACCAAGTGAAAACCGCTCTCCATGGCTCGCTCCTCGAATGTGCTAGGAGAGCTGCTACGGGAGAAATGGCGACGGTTAATGAGACTTGCCACTTAAATGACCACGACCATTTTGTCAAAAATATAGTGTGTTTTCAAAGAAGAAGAAAACCTGATAACAATAAATGAGAATGAATGAGGCATTTTGTTAAACAAATCGACAGTTATATGACTTGAATCATAGAAAGAGCTATAGGACTGGATCATTGGAAACTGCCATCTTCCAAAGCCACCACGTTCTAAATTCCGTAATTGACCACAGTTATTACCTATGCTATACAGTGGCGTCCACTTCATAGACGCAAAAATGCACTGCCTACCTTAAGGACTCAATACGAACCTATATTGGTATTTTTTTTTTATTATTCTTTACGAGTTAGCCCTTGACTACAGTCTCACCTGATCGTAAGCGATGATGTAATCTAAGATGGAAGCGGGCTAACTTGTTAGGAGGAGGATGAAAATCCACACTCCTTTCGGTTTCTACACGACTAAATCGCTTGGCGGTACGTCTTTGTCGGTAGGGTGGTAACTAGCCACGGCCGAAGCCTCCCACCAGCTAGACCTGGACCAATTAAGAAAACCTCAATCGGCCCAGCCGGGGATCGAACCCAGGACCTCCGTCATTTAATCCACCGCGCATACCACTGCGGAGGCCGTCAAAATCAACAACTACCTGCATGCCAAATTTCATCCCGATCCGTTCAGTGGTTTGGACTGTGCGTCGATAGATCGCTATGTCAGTCAGTCAGTCACCTTTGAGTTATAATCTAAATATATATAATAATTAGACATAAAATTAGGGATGTCTGGCTATCGCAGACTTCTCGTAGTATTGTTTCATAGAAACAAATCGAAAATCAATGACATGAATGAAACTTTTTACACCGTCTAGCGGTGAATGGTCATTTTACGTAAATATCTTTGCGCGTGGCCTGTGGGCTTATTTGCGTAACATTCTACAATTAAATGACTACATTTCGTCAATGTTTTCTCACGAATCTTATAAGTATATAGAAAATCTTACAGCTTTTTTTTTGGTATATTTGTACTTATTTTTTTTTGGTATTAGGAAAAGGAAACTTTTCCAATAGTTTTGAGAATTATAGTCCTAAATATAAATTTAAAAAAATGTGTGTTGTATTATAATATATTAAGTGTTGTTTTTTTATATTTTAAGACCTAAAAAAACTTAAAAGTAATAAAAAAATATGATTAATTTTCGGTAAATTAAATAAAAATAAATAAGGTAATTCAACTTTGTCTTGAAAAGTTGTTTGTTTATTGTTTGAACTATTGTAATTTTTACTTTAATTAACACCATTAAATATTGACATTTCAAAAGTGCTTGTAAGGTAACCCTAATTAAAATAAATTAACTTGAACGACTTTGAATGATTATTTACAACTAAAGATTAAATATAGACAAAATGGCAGACAAAGCTTGTTTAAATTAATAACGATTTCGTATAACTTTTAATTGTGAAACAAACTTTACATAGTTTATGATTTTAGCAATTTTATATATTTCGTGGGCTTCCAAAGTTAACAAGTTACCTGATGAAAAATTGTTTCAAAATAATCATTTCTATTAGTCTAGTCGAGGAAAAATAAAACTGTGAATTATAATTCCGACGATTATTCACAGATTTTTCCTCGTCTACACTATCTGTAAAATTATTCCTACGATTTTTCCGCCAAAACTCCGCTGTGTCTTTCTTTTTGTGGTCTTTTGAAAAGAACATTTACTGCATACCACAGCTAATTATGTTCAAATATTTACATTCAAGTACCTACTCAATGTCACATAGAAAGTCTTTGGTGAAAGTGTTTTGTTCGTATCTTACTATTTATGTAGGTATTTATATATATGTACGTATGATTTATTAATTTTAATCCTTTTGTCTTTGTGTTACAGGCGATAATCCTGTAAATGCTTTGAGTGCAATAGGGTTATTTATTGCCTAGTGTTCCGCCCTTGCTCTGTGCGATGTTACTGGGTTATTCAGACAGTATGTCGTAAATTAAGAAAATATATTGAGATATTAATATAACGATTTATATTTTATAGACCTAAGTAGACTATAAACTACAAATCGATCATTTAAAGAAAAAAACTGCGGTAAAAAATAAAACAGTTTTTTGTTGCAACGCATTGTTTATGCTTCTTCGAATCGAGAGGTTCTAAAGATCTGAATTTGTGAACTGCAGTTCTGTAATGTTAGGTTTCTCTTCTGTCCAAAAAAGGAGTGTGGATTTAATCCTCCTCCTAACAAGTTAGCTCGCTTCCATCTTAGATTGCATCATCACTAACCACCAGGTGAGATTGTATTCAATGGCTAACTTGTGGAGAATAAAAAAAAGCATTGCAATAGTCATCATCATCATCATATCAGCCGATGGACGTCCACTGCAGGACATAGGCCTTTTGTAGGACTTCCAAACATCACGATACTGAGCCAGCGAATCCCTGCGACTCGCTTGATGTCGTCAGTCCACCTGGTGGGGGGTCGACCAACACTCCGCTTACTAGTGCGGGGTCGCCATTCCAGCAACCAGACCCCGACGTCCATCGGCTCATCGAACTATATGCCCCGCCCATTGCCACTTCAGCTTCGCAACTCGTTGAGCTATGTCGGCAACTTTGGTTCTTCTGCGGATCTCCTCATTTTTGATTCGATCACGCAGAGATACTCCTGACATAGCTCGTTCCATCGCTCGCTGTGTGACTCTGAGCCTTTTTATGAGGCCCATAGTTAGCGACCAAGTCTCGGATCCATAGGTCATCACTGGCAACACGCACTGTTCAAAGACTTTTGTCTTGTAAGATTTGTTTGTAAGATTGCAATAGTACATCCCACAAACTCTTTCACAAAAGCTACTATTGGCGGTGACACCATTGCGCCCTTTTCAATACCGTGATATTAACAGAATGTCATAGAAACCTTGAAGCCTGTTATTAGGTTACACAAGTAGCCTGATCTTAGCTATTGGGCTGTTAATGCTATTACAGGCTGTACGGGCTATTATAAATGTCACGACGCGGTAAGCGTTTGCATTCTCACAGTAAACTGTGTACACTAGCGTCGAAGCTATGGGCTAGAATAGTATACAATCATTGGCTACAACCAACGATTTTATACTGTTAGATATGTTACCTACGTGCCTACAAAATCACCGCAAAAAGTGATCCGAATTTAGCTAATCCACTGAGCATAATTTTGTGTTTAAAAATAAATAAATAAAATAAATTTTGTGTTTACTTACATTATATTTAGGTATGTCATCATCATTATCAACCCATATTCGGCTCACTGCTGAGCTCGAGTCTCCTTCAAGAATGAGAGGGGTTAGGAAAATATTCCACGACGCTGGCCCAATGCGAATTGGCAGACTTCACACACGCAGAGAATTGAGAAAATTCTCTGGTATGAAAGTTTCCTCACGATGTTTTTCCTTCACCTTTTGTGACACGTGATATTTAATTTCTTGGAGGTGCATGCCCCGGACCGGATTCGAACCCACACCTTCCGGAATCGGTGGCAGAGGTCATATCCACTGGACTATCACGGCAGCAAGTAAGGTATAATATTCCTTAAATATAAAAAATATATTTTGTCGTGCGACATGTCGTATGTTTGTCTCACATCCAAGTGTTTAGTGTTCAGTAAACGGTGGACCCCGAAGGTCATTGGGGTCACGCGGTCGATGCAAACAAACACACACTTTCACAATAGTGTGTTTATGTTGTTTGCTCTCGGACACTTTATGGTGGGTGCAATTAGACACTACGCTTCTTCTATAGTCTGTTCGTTTAGATGTGTCCAATTAGTTTCACGTTTGGACAAAATTCCTACATCGGAATTCATTGTCTACTGATGTAATTTTTTTCAATTTTTATTTAATTATAAGTCGGTCCTTGACTGCTATCTCACCTGATGATAAGTAACGGTGCAGTTTAAGATAGAAACGGTCTTACTTGAAGAGGTACAAGTATATTGTAACTACAATATAATTAGTAAAATGAAAACCAAAGCTGCTTAACTACGGTTGACGATCGATTTATTAGCGGTGTCAACAAAACTACCACCCTCATACTACCACTATAATGTAAAATCAATAACGAAACTTAAGGCCATCTACAGTCTAACGTATTGCAACATTTATTCAGATACATTTTATGGCACCGGAAAGCGCAGTTTTGGTCGAGGTAGACCGAGGACATCAAGCGGGTTGCAGGAAGCCGCTGGATGCTGGCGGCTCGAAACCGTTTTCTTTGAAGTCCATGCAAGAGACCTATGTCCAGCAGTGGACGTCCATCGCCTGTAATGATGATGATGATATGGTAAAAAATAAGTTTGGATAGAAAAACAAATAAAACATTTGTTTATCGTATACCACACTCGCTTCGAATCCATCTGGTGCTTTATCTTTATCATGAGCTTTATCTCTGTTCGCCGTTAACTTTTGTATAATTTGTAAGCAATAGTTAAAAAGCAGCAGCCTATGTTACTAACTTTTACATAAAGAAAATTCAGATTGTATGTAACAAATGTCATCTGGTGCTTACTGACAGCCTTTCGTGGATATCATACAGTAGGTAGATGACATTTCTCAGTGAATTTAATGTTTATTTTAATAGGTTGTTAATAAAGACCAAATTAGTGAATAGGTCAACTGATAATGGAAAACATAAACAACACACCACAGAGCATGCAAGTAACATAAGTATTCTATAAAGCGCTATTTGCAAATTAAACACCACAAAACAAACATACCGTTCAGATTTGAATGAAACAATGCTGTTTAGCAGCAGAAATAAAAATGGCAACAGTAGTTCCCTTGACAGGGGTTTTTCACAACGAGCCCAATGGTTCAGAGGCTTAAAAGTCAAAATACAATAATAATATTTTACACAAAAATACTTATTTTTAAAAATTCGAGCGACTGACTCAATCCGCGTCGAACTCTGTCCTTCACAAATCCCGCAGGAGTCGTGAATTTGCATTTCATAATATTAGTATTAGAATAGTTTTGTATGGGTTTAGTTTTGATGTCTTTCGTCAGTCGACGCCCTTATGCGCATTGTATTTTGTATCGATTAAACGAAGTACTACCAAAGTCCTTGAAGGCAAATGCTAACCGGTAGTAAGTAGGCAGGCAGGTATTACCTATAACAGATTTTTGTAATAAAAAATGTTAGTTACGCGTTACTTACATAACTTTGTGCATAACGCCAGCAATACACAATCAAGTCTGCAACGCGCTTAGGGATGTAAAAGTAAAAAAATCGAAATAGGGTTAAAACTATGGTTTTTATTTGTCGTCTATTTAAATTGATTACACAATTAATATATTTTTATTTTACCACATTCCACCTCGTCTCCGGGATCTCCTTAAAACGCATAGACTTGTACTGACCTGAATACCTATTGAAAAGAAAAATAAATTTATTTAAATCCTGTTAGTTACGTACGTTACAGCACGATAATTCTCTTTCTACGATCGCTAACGCTTCGAAAACTAGAAAGATGTATGGGAATGACAAATCTTGATCACGGGACCTGTCGATAGCAAAATTCATTCCCATACATCTTTCTAGTTTTCGAAGCGTTAGCGATCGTAGAAAGAGAATCGACGTGCCACTTGGATAGGGGGCAGCTCAGCATATGTCGTGCACTACATACATATTACACGGCGCTGATTTTCAGCTTAGATTCTAAAGCACGCCATTGACGATCAAATTATTCTCATGTTTCTTCAGCACCCACGACTATAACTGATCTTGTATTAGTCGCTGTGTGCATGACGGCTCGATTATACTTATATGAAACGGCTTATGAAACGTCTCCGTTGCCGTTTGCGCTGCAGAAACGTGAGAATAATGGACCGTCAATGGCTGATTTAACAAACATAAAATATGTCGAATAATAAAACTCAAATGCATTATTGCATTCTACATCCAAGTTGCACACATTAAACCTTCCTTTTTCACAAAGCAACACAAGTTTCGCAACATCACTTGAAACTTTTAAAAGCTTCAATTAATAATTGTATTAATTTTTTATACACATTGCAGTATGGCGATTGACAAATCGACAGTGCAAATACAAACATAACAAATGACATGAATCTATTATATATTCAGAGTCACAATTATCCGCCAACTTTAATATACTCGCGTCATATTAAAGGCGGATAAATTGTGTCTCTTAGTATTACATTACATTTACATTATCAACCCATATACGGCTCACTGCTGAGCTCGAGTCTCCTCTCAGAATGAGAGGGGTTAGGCCAATAGTCCACCACGCTGGCCCAATGCGGATTGGCAGACTTCACACACGCAGAGAATTAAGAAATTCTCTGGTATGCAGGTTTCCTCACGATGTATTCCTTCACCGTTTGAGACACGTGATATTTAATTTCTTAAAATGCACACAACTGAAGAGTTGGGAGGTGCATGCCCCGGATCGGATTCGAACCCACACCCTCCGGAATCGGAGGCAGAGGTAATATCCACTGGGCTATATGGCTAAAAAAAACAAGTGCAGCACTTTGTTGTTTTGCCGATATTGAACTACTAGCTCTAAACTGCCTCATTGGTCCAATAGTTAGCCCTAAAGTGTGAGCTTTTAGCGTTTTCTATGTTCTATGGGTTGGCTTATGTGGCTTTGGATCACAAAGTCTTGGGTTCGAATCCTAATTCGGACAATGAGATACTGAGCTTTTTTTATTCTTTACAAGTTAGCCATTAACTACAATCTCACCTGATGGTAAGTTATGATGCAATCTAAGATTAAAATGGACTACCTTGTTAGTAGAAGGATGAAAAATCTACACTCATTTCGGTTTCTACTCGACATCGTACTGGAACGCTAAATCGCTTTGTACCACCTACGCCTTTGTACTACCAGTCAGACCTATTAAGAAAACCTCAATCGGCCCAGCCAGGGATCGAACCTCAGGACTTACAGGATCTCCGACTTGTAAATCCACCGCGCATACTACTGCGCCACGGAGGCCTTCATAAAGGAGCTTCTTTCTTCCAAAAAAATTTAGTAAAATTGTGTGTTCATGCTTCTTATCCCTGATAATGATGATGCTGATGATGGTAATGATGATGATGATGCTGATGATAATGATGATGATGGTAATGATGATGATGATGATAAAGCTGCTGTAATTGTGTGTCAAGAGCATGAATGCCTGCAGCAAGATACACAGAGATCAGCGCCGTTACGTAATTGATATTCTTTAGAATACTTCCCCGGAAGATCTATCTAGTACACCACATACAAATAACCCTACTACTACTTCTTTGCGCAGTCGAAATCGTTACTCTGCAAAAGAAAACATTTTTATCCCGTGTTGACAGCCCTAGTAGATTAGTGGCATTGACCTTAAATCAATATCGGATTACACAACACAACAAACTTCGTTCAGCTCAGTCACTGACGCGCGACGGGAAACTGCCACTTGACCGACACACTATATACGTGTAGGGTTGTCACCTGGTTCAAAATTTAATAAAATATTTTTGTAATATTTAGAAATTAGGAGTTTACATAAAAACTTTTTATATAAATTTCAATGAATTTAAATAAATTTTGAATGTTAATTTTAAATTAAATAATGTAGTTTTAAACTATTCAATAGGAATTATGTGTAGTATAACATCGATCAAGTAAGATAGTAAGATATTATACTAATGGATAGGCATCAGACTTTATTTACAGAGTTATTCTTTTTTACAAATAACTTCTCAGTAGTTGGCCGGAGTATGGCTTGGTCTTTTGCTCGCAATTTATGTCTTTTACTTATTGATATTGATACAGTGAGATTCCTTCCTGATTCTTTCTGATACTCTTAATCTTGTCAAAAGTCACATTTTCGCTATGAGGTTACTTAAAATTGATTTTTAAAAGTCATTTTTAAATAAAATTGCTGTTTAAATGCTCATTGGCATACTCAAATTATCACTTATTGCATATTATAACAATAATTTATTCACTAAATACTGTTTTATTATACAGTTTTAAACGGACACGACCATAAAAAATGTGTAAAAATATTAAATTGGGAATCGTAAAAATAGTCTTCTTGTTTTAAATGGATTCGTAAGACCTCGGAATTTATAATAAGTAATTTGCCGTAAAAACCGTTGACCGTCAAATAAGATTGTGAAAATTCATATTATTAAGTATGCATTGCAAATATTAGCACAATGTTTTATCGTATTAAGCGAATGAGTTACTTAAGAACTGTATTTTTTTTACTAATTTTGTATGTCACGAGGACGTCAAGTAGGTAAACACATTATTTATTAATTTATAATCAATTTCATAAAAAAAATACTTTTTATGTAAGACAAGCTTGTACTTGACTGCTTGTAATCTCAAGAGATGATAAGTGTTAATGTTGTAATGATTTTTAGAGGCTTTTTGGCAGTAAAGTTATTCTAAGTCATATTGTAAATCTTGAAAAAATATACAACCTACTTTATAAAACTAAAAAACAAAAGATAACTATGTACAGCAATGTTTTATCTATTGATCAGATTAAAGTAGTGCAATTTCGTATGTAACGAAAAAACTCTAAATCTACTGGACCGATTCAAAAAATTCGTTCACCAATAAAAAGCTACATTATTAGGGAGTAACATAGGCTATATTTGGTCCCCGTATTCCCACGGAAATGGGAACTACGCGGGTGAAACTGGTTCTGTATAAACTTTATTGTATAAAGTGGCAACCCTACATAAATATTAGGGCCAACGCACATCATGTGATTGGAAACAATAATAGAGAATGACGTACGCATTTTGTTTAATGTAAAAATGATTATTACGCCCTTATTGTCATTTGTATAATGATGGCATTGTGTTACAGAATAGGGGAACAATCGATGATAATTTTTGTATTAGTCATTGATAGCTTATTAATGGATTTTGGGACTGATTTTCCTGGAGTGGATCCTAAATAATTATTATGAATACAATAATAATTATTTAGGATCTTTATTATTTTCTGTTATGAACTGTAACTCACCACTTTGCGCGTTACGTCTAGTAACTTTAAAAGGCTTTATAATAAAGCCTTTTCTAGTGCACAAACAGCCTATTTAAGGCATACTCCACGGTTCTCTCTTTATAGGAGGAGATTTTCTGAAGTCTCAAACCGCCAAGTTCTCAATCTTTGGGCTGCTATTGTTTACTTGTCAGAAGAAAGAACAGCCTAATACTTTATAGCCCAACCCACCAGCCTAATTCACTAACTTTGAAGTCTGTTAGTTGACATATACGAAATTGAGATTCTATGTAACAAATGTCATCCGGTGCATACTGACAACCCTTTGTGGATATCATACAGTATAGCTTGGCAAGTTTGTTGATGACACTCCCATGATATGCGGGCGACGGGGGGAAAGATTGCGCGGGTGTGAAATCGTGCATGCGGGGAAGTGAGGTGCATCATTCATCGCTACACACCCCCCGGCCCGTGCGGTCCATCGGGAGGGTTACGAACGAACTTGCCAAGCATTTCTCAGTTAATTTGTTATTTATTCTAATAGTTTGTTAATAAAGACCAAATTAGTAAATACGCCAGGCTTCGAACGCAGGACTTCAATATCCCAAAGTCACATGTAATAACCACAGAACCAACAAAGCGATGAATAAAATGCCTATCATTTATATAAATACCCATGTATTTATGGAATATTAACATTATTACATACATGGATGATTCATGAAATACTTGACTACATAAATTGTAATAAATAAATATTTACCCGTTAAGTAACTGGTACCAGGAAGTGTTTGTCTGAATGAATGAGATCTTTGTCTGCGTGTTTTGTTAAGTACATGTATGTGCTTGTTAATGTATGGAGTGCATGTTTGTTTGTTTTTCAATACAAATATTTTTATACTAGCGAACCAGGTCTACTCAGACCTGAGGTGCGATTCCACTGTTTACACTCGTCGACGAACTTTTCGTTTACAGCACATTATCATCACACATGCGAATTTGAACTTTATGTTTTTATGATGCCAAATATTTTTTTCTTTATTCTATCCCATGGGGAAAAGGCAAAGGTATTACACCGTACAGCCATGTCATCAGTTTATATCATATATTCATATCAAATCTATGTATTCAAATTCAATTTTACTGTCGACGCACAGACATGTCTTCAGTGTCCTGCCAAAATTAAAATATAACATCGCGATATTTAATTTTTTTAAGAAATTAAATATCACGTATCTCAAACGGTGAAAGAAAAACATCGTAAGGAAATCTGCATACTTGAAATATTTCTCAATTCTCTGAGTGTGTGAAGTCTGCCAATCCGCATTGGACCAGCGTGATGGTGGATTGACCTAACTCTCTCATTCTGAAAGGAGACTCGAGCTCAGTAGTGAGCGGAACATGGGTTGATAATGATGATTACTATCCATTGGTTGACATGATGATGAAGATCCCAAAACGTAATTCATGTGAATGTAAATGTCTAGTTAAGTGTTTTTTTTTTTTCTAAAAACATTTTCTCCAAGTTGCCCAATGAATGAATGTTATCTCACTTCAGTAAGCTCGGTGGCTGTTATCAATTATTTGTCTGATAAGGAAACTGAACGAGGGCGTTGAACTCTGTTGAAATTTGAATACATCTTAGCTAGCTTTAGTAGATGGAACTAATAGAGCATAGAACATTCCCGTTAGCTAGGTCAAATTCAGAAGTTTTTTTTTATATAAGAAAATCTTATGCCCATATCTTCACGCCCAATATTTTTTTAATTGATGGACTTAGCAGATGGTCCACCTAGTGGTAAGTGAAAACTATCACCTAATAAAGCAGCAGTGATTCAGTTACAACATTGTTAGAATAGTCATCGTCGTATTGTTAGAATACCTAAGTACCTTTTAGAAAACACAGAAAATGGCTGAAACCAATTAATTCGTCCTCAAGTAGGTAAACAAATAGGGTTTCTTTTTATATATTTAGATATACATAAATGTATGTATTACAATATCTACACATCTTATAGTATAAGCGTATTAGCGTAGCTTTTGTAATGGGTACTAAATCATAATTTAACTCCTAAATAATAAACATAATTATATACTATATGCAATTGTAATACAGTTAAGGAGAGGACGTGATAACCCAGTGGATATGACCTGTGCCTCCAATTCCGAAGGGCGTGGGTTCGAATCTGGTCCGGGGCATGCACCTCCAACTTTTCAGTTGTGTGCATTTTAAGAAATTAAATATCACATGTCTCAAACGGTGAAGGAAAACATCGTGAGGAAACCTGCATGCCAGAGAATTTCTCTGCGTGTGTGAAGTCTGCCAATCCGCATTGGGCCAACGTGGTGGACTATTGACTAACCTCTCTCATTCTGAGAGGAGACTCGAGCTCAGCAGTGAGCCGTATATGGGTTGATAACGAACGAACGAATATAGGTAAATCATACAGTCACTATAAAACTCCCATGCTCATCACACAAACATTTTTCACGTGGGAATCGAACCCACAACCTCATTATACCTTTGACCAGTAGGATCACTAAACGACCATACGGCCATCAAGTTTTTCGAGTCAAGTCAAATCGATTAATCATCAAAACAAATTAGTCCAACCGTTTCGACATCGAAGCTAAGTTAACACTTAACCGCCACTTACCTCAACGCGTAAGTAACGAGTAAGTTACACTAAACAATCGGCAGCAAGTGGTTAAATACAAAAGTAAACATTTACTAACATTACGTCTTCATTATAATAGTGGCAAGCATCCAACGCGACCTATACTACGAATATATCTTACAAATTGCTTTTTTTGGCAATTTTATCAGAATTTTATTTTTATTAATTAAAGTATGTTGGATTGTATTTAATTTTAGGATTTAAACACATTTTAAAAACACTAAGTTATTTTTCAGTGATCTCTCCGTATTCTCCGTCCAATTGTAAACGAATAAAAAATCTTTTTTAACTGACTTCCAAAACGAGGAGGTTCTACGTTCGGCTGTATGTATGCTTTTTTTATGTATGTCCAGCGATAATTCCGTCATTTATGGACCGATTTTGATAATTCTTTTTTTTATTATTTCTATTGCTTTATTTTATTGTAATGCTTGTTTATTTTGGCATACGTAATCGAATCAGAATTGAGGAGATCCGCAGAAGAACCAAAGTCACTGAATAGCTCAGCGAGTCGCGAAGCAGAAGTGGCAATGAGCAAGGCACATAGTCTGAAGAGAAGGACGTTGGAGTTCCAAGGTGAACTTAGATTTTTATCGCTTCAAACTTCGGTGGATAGCTTACTCAAATAGTTAGTTCAGCCAGATGTGGTCAAGTAGGTCAAAAACACGCGTCTCACGGCCGGGCCCGTCAGCCAATGATCTACAGAAATGATCTATAGATCATCTATGTAATTATCCGCACGTGCACGTCAGACACTGTCATTTTATGGATGTACTTGTACATACAAATTTATTATGGAAAATATAGTTCCTAAAACTCTTCTCGTTGTATTTACGCATCTTTTAAATTACGCAACGGATTTACAGCAGCAATATAAGTCCAAACCAAGGTAACTTAAGCTTTTGGCTGGTGGGAGGCTTCGGCCGTGGCTAATTACCACTCTATCGGCAAAGACGTACCTAATTCATCATAAGATAGAGAGATTCAAGAAGAAGAATTATACGTACATATACATATTTGTTTGTTTGTTTGAACGAGCTAATCTTAGGAACTAGTCGTCCAATTTGAAAAATTCTTTTAATGTTATATAGCCCATGTATCGAGGAAGGCTTTATATTATCCCCGTATTACTCCGGGAACGGGAAACACGCGGGTAAAACCGCGCAACGTCAGCTAGTCATCCCATAAAATGAAAAGATAAAAAATACTTAACTGAAACTCATTTCATTATATCAAAGTGAAGTGATGATAAGAAGAAGGTAATTTCCGCCATCTTGAAATTGAAGGTAAGGTGAAATTTTCGCTGCCGCAAATGATAAGCTTGAGTGCGAATACCTATAAAGTACCTACTAGCCTTCTTAGGAATTACAACCTACCTCTTTGAACTCTTTCACGTGGACGAAGATTATTTTATACTAGTAGACGCCGCGCAGTTATACCTGCGTAGTTCCTGTTCCCGTAAGAATACTGGGATATAATAAGGCTTATAGCCTTCCTCGATAAATGGGCTATCTAACACTGAAAGAATTTTTCAAATTGGACCAGTAGTTCCTGAGATTAGCGTGTTCAACCAAACAAACAAAACTCGTCAGCTTTATAACATTAGTACCTACTTACAGTAAACTTTCACCTTCCTTCAAAGACAAGCATGTCCAAATTAAGTCCAAGTATTTCTTCTATCTATAATATCTTGTAGTTAAATGATGATAAAAAAAGACGTGATAGCCTAGTGGATGTGACCTCTGCCTCCGATTCTAGAGGGTGTTGGTTCGAATCCGGTCCGGGGTATGCACCTCCAACTTTTCAGTTGTGTGCATTTTAAGAAATTAAATATCACGTGTCTCAAACGGTTAAGGAAAACATCGTCAGGAAACCTGCATACCAGAGTATTTTCTTAATTCTCTGCGTGTGTGAAGTCTGCCAATCCGCATTGGGCCAGCGTGGTGGACTATTGGCCTAACACCTCTCATTCTGAGGTGAGACTCGAGCTCAGCAGTGAGCCGAATATGGGTTGATAGAGAAATGAGGCGGAAGTGTTTCCTTGGCGACGTTTACTCACCTCCTATGTCTTATCTAACCTTTGATATTATGAACTGAGGCTCACAATCACCAAACAAAATGTAATGTATTTTAAAATATTCATTTATTTCAATTAGGCTTAGTTTACAAGCACTTTTGAAACGTCAGGTTATTAGATAATGGTGATAATATTTAGTTAAAACTTAAAATTAAAGTTACGAGGGCAAATAAACATTTGCTTTTAACCGGTCTACTAGTACATGTGAGTTGCAAACTTTAATAATTAAAATAAAATATTGTATTGTTTCAGATTTCTCCCTGTGTCATGGTGTAGTAAATTGTAAGTATTATATAATAATTATATAATTATTTATTTATTTTGCTATCATCCGCGAAAATTCGGCGAACCCATGCGACAACGTCACCCAGGTCCGACAAAATACTCTCTACGTACGTTTCACCCCGAAACCGGAGCATCCTCAGGAGATGTTGACTCTACAACGTGCAATTGCAAAATCATTATATAATCATGATGAACTTCTGCAAAGTAACGCCTGCTTCTATCCAATATTCTATAATATTTTTTGTTCTTTCACTTTTGCTGAATTAAATTAGGATTAGTGGATGCAAAACGTTTTGTTCGAGTTTTTGCTGGTGGGAGGCTTCGGCCGTGGCTAGTTACCACCCTACCGGCAAAGACGTACCGCCAAGCGATTTAGCGTTCCGGTACGATGTCGTGTAGAAACCGAAAGAGGTGTGGATTTTCATCCTCCTCCTAACAAGTTAGTCCGCTTCCATCTTAGACTGCATCATCACTTACCATCAGGGAGATTGTAGTCAAGGGCTAACTTGTAAAGAATAATAAAAAAAAAAAAAACTGCCTGGATATCCTTTACGTAAGGAATATACGTATAATTTCGCGGCATCTTGCTGTTCTGTGAACTGTGGTACATAATATGAAAGCAGGAAGTTAGTACCCATAACACGGCCTCCGTGGCGCAGTGGTATGCGCGGTGGATTTACAAGACGGAGGTCCTGGGTTCGATCGTCGACTGATTGAGGCTTTCTTAATTGGTCTAGGTCTGGCTAGTAGTAGGCTTCTGCCGTGTCTAGTTACCACCGGCAAAGAAGTACCGCCAAGCAATTTAGCGTAACAACATTAGATTGTATCATCACTTACCATCAGGTGAGATTGTAATGTATATTTATTTATTTATAAGTGACTGCACACTTTTCAAATTATAAGCGTCTTCTAAAAGTAACACATGCAATATTGCGATAGTGCTGCAAAGTTTTAAATTTTGTCTGTGATTAAGATTTGTTTTATTCTACCAATGATTCTTCCAGTACGGATATCACGATCAGTGTTTTTTTTTATATTATCGTACAAAACAAAAAGTGCTCTGTTTTTTATTAAGGTACACAATTAGCCATCCTCTAAGCTTACCCTAGACCGGAGGTACTAACGTACTAGAACGCTAAATCGCTTGGCGGGACCTTTATGATGATACAAATGACTGAATTAACTGCACTCTACCACCATGTCATGTTCGATAATGTAATGTCGGGAATCGAATTTAGGACCTCCTTTTACACTTATTTATTTAAAGGTATATATAACTATTCAAAGTGAACTAAAGCGTTCATTTTCTACACAGGTCGCAATTATAACATTGATTTAGCCATATATGCCATATATGGGCAATTTGCGCATTTCTCGCCATAGTGTAGCAAGGTCTCGTTCCCCATGTCCGCTGAGTATGGCCATACACCATACATGGCCACACATTGCTTCCTAGATCGCAAGTTAAGCATATAAGAGCGGATTAGAACAAAAGATGTTAGGTAGTGATTCGTGATACGCGGTTTTTGCGACTAACCATCTGGTTGTAGTAAAAAATTTTGCACAATTTTGGGCAATTTATGACAATCCATATTAGTGCTAACTGCTTTGTTGATCCAGAGGTCAGCTTCTATGGATTGTAAGGTTCTGAATTTTTCCAATGTCGGGTTATGTTAGAAATTATTAGTAGTTAGCAGCCAGGAGTTGGGAAGTTCGTGGTGTTTCAGTCCCTTGCCCAATCATCAGCTTGGGCGAAATTTAAAAAATGCACAACTTTGGACAATTTGATTACACCCATGTTAATGATAACTGCATCGTTGGTCTGTGGATAATAAGGTTTTAGGTACTGTAAGTCCAAGGTTATGAACGAAATTCTCAGTAGCCTAGAGTTGGGAAGATGGTGATGCTTACACGCCTGTAGTTCAAAGAGCACGTCAGCTGTCATTTCCAATACTTGTTATCATTTATGTCTTCTAAGTTAAGGTAACTCGCTAACCGACATTGGAGTAGAGTGTTGGATCTAAAGTCCAAACTTAAGAATACATAGACCGTTAAAAATAGGCCTGAGCATAGTAAGATCTTTAATTAATCAAATAAACATAAAGTTGTTAAAGGAGATGGTCCATTTCAGGTCCACTCTTGTACCCCGTATCATTAAAATTTAAAAAACACAAGGATTTTATTAATATTTAATAAAGTGAATAAATATAAACTAAATAAAAAGAAATAAATAAAATAAAAACCCAAGTTTTTGAGTTATACCAAGATGGCGCCCTTACAGCAACTATGACATGACAATTGACAGCAAACGTCAAATCGATTACTGCATTGAAAACGTCATCAATCCGCCATTATTACCCATAATAGTGTTCCATTTCTTGGGAGATAATGACTATTATTTCGAAAGAATTAAGGTAAATTCGTAGATTTGTATAATCAAAAATAGTTTAAAAAAATATCTTCTTTTATTTCCGCTAGGGTACTACTAATCCTGGACTCCAATTTTGGACCATCTTCTTTGAAACTAGTCTAATTTGCTCTTTATTGTGAATGGTTTTATCACTTAATATCAGGTTAAATAGCTTCGTCAATTATTTAATTTTAATAAGCCCAATTAAACCCAGTAACGACGATCTTTGACCGCTTAATCAATAATCCGTGTGAAGCCAGTTTGTTTTACTAGTATAATAGCTGTGTAGGACATAACATCCGGCCGTTCGAACTTCGAATGCATCGCGGGTCTTCAAGTGTGAGCTTCCGGCACACTTTAGGGTTGTCACCTTGACTATTATGTGTGTCGTTTATGAGGGTAGAGATAAGAAAAGTTCCTAACTGAATGGATACATAATACATAGTACAAGCTTCTACCATTTATAGTGTTGACGTGATTTTTGAAGTCGAAAAGATGGAGAGTGACATAGGTTACTTTTGTCTCTTTCTAACCTCCCACTCCCCTAAAATGAGGGGTAAATGTTTGTATGGAGCATTAGTTTCGAACCAACCTTTTCAATTGTTGAAAATCGCATTGAAATCAGTTTTCAATTTTTAGATCTTAACGTATCGACTAACGTATAGTCTGAAGTTATTCATACATATATTAATGCATCCTTTTCAAAATGTCATATAATGCTAATGTAAACCCTCATTCGCACGAGAGTTTTTTTAACAGACGTTAAAAAAGCGTTCAAATATAGTATGAAGTTAAATGAAGATCTATTTGCAACGCTCAAAATTTAAAATACAACACTGCTCGAAAAAAAGCGTCATGTTTTAAAAACGCTGTCGAGTGAACATATACTTGAAAATGCATTTGTTGTGTTTGAATGTCCGTTAAAAAACTCTCGTGCGAATGAGGGCTAACCAGTTTTTAGAATTATAAAGTGAATCGATTCAAAATTCTGAAAACTGGTCGGCTCACTATAACTTTTTTTTTATGGTAATAAAGGGTTTCCAGGTGGACGTAGTCGCGGGCGTCCGCTAGTCGTTATAAAGTTATACAGCCGCAAGCCAAAACAAGTTTGTTATTAATAATATACCAGATTCCAACAAAATATATGCTTACTCGGTTTTTTTAGCAAGGAAATGCATTCTTACCTTTGCTAGAACAACGGCATTCTGTTGACATAAATTGATCGATTGAATACAATAAAAACTCGTTTTATTTACACAATGTAGTAAAATGTTATTTATTACGTTTACATTGTATTATTTTATGATCTTAAGTATAAAGTATATAATTAAGAAGTAATCAGTGTTAATTAATACAACATGTAATATAAGGGTTCCGTAGGTTTGGGGTTTCCGGGGTTTATTTCTAGGAAATAATATAAATTAAATTTTGAAAAACTATCTCCATCCAAAATTTCTTTTAAACAAAATGCTGATAATTTCAGATTTGCTTAGCCGATTGGCTTTTGCATTTTGCATACTTACATATTTGCATGCTAAACTCTCTCTCTCTCTTGTAAGCGTTATCGAATAATCCATATTCCATACGTTTAAAGCATTAGAAAGCCATACACAGGTATAAAAAACCTCTATTTTAATAGCTTTATAAAATAATCCGTCCGTTTAGGAGTTAAGGTGCCACACATATATATATATTTATATTATTTATTTATTAAAAAAAAACATAGGACACTTAAAATCATCGTTCGTTGTTTGGGTGTATGCAGTAGATACATTAAGCGCAGTATCCTAAATTGACGTAAGCGAAGCTGCCGCCAAAAGCTAGCTTACCATAATTTTAAGTTCTCTATATCGGAAACTTAATTAGAAGCCGATCCAAAAATAGTAACAAATGTTTTTATCGGGTCATTGGAACAACGCTTTGTTCGAGCGCTAAAAGTGCAAATAATCGTCAATTTATTCCACTTTACATGCCAAACGGCTATGCAAATACGATTAGCCTTGCTAAAGTAACCTGTTAGAGCGAACGCATGATTTAATATGTATCATTGTTTAATGGTATTTAAAGTGTTTAACTGTTTAATGGGACGGAACGCGTTTCGATTTGACCACAGTTACGGATTCAATCGTGACGAAATTAATGGATCGGTTTGATAAAAAGTTTGTTTATTCAGTTATTTTAATGTTTTGTGTTGCGCCGTGTAGTTTCCGTCCACGTGAGAATACAGAGTTAAAATATAGCCTATGAAATTTAAAACAATAAAAACGCTGTCGAGTGAGTGAGTGGGTAAAAGAGTTTTCAAAATCCGTTCTGGAAATCTTGAAAATTAATCAAACAATACCATAAAGTTACCTGTTTATAATACGAGTATTAGTAGGTAATTGTATATATCTTATTTATTTATTAGACCTTTTTTAATATTTAACAATGTTGATATAAAAATAAAATACAAAACTAAAAACCTATTAAAAATATATAAAAAAAAACAACCCTCCCGCTGACATTTGAGTGCCCAAGCAACCGGTGGTCAGGGCTCCAGTCCAGAGTGAGGAACCTCCTCACAATACGCGCCGTCTCAAGAATTACTGCCTTCTGTATCCGACTCTTGATCCAACAGTTAAATGAAAGTTCCTTAAGGTGTTGGTCGAAGCTTTTAGATATAAGACCATTGACTGAAACAACTATCGGAACAACATTAGTTGATTCAATATTCCACATGGCGGTAATCTTGTGAGCGAGGTCCAAGTATTTTAAAACTTTTTCCTTTTCGGTTTTAACCAGATTATCTCCGCCCTGATTATTATTATGAACCATTATGTATTTGTTTGTGTTTTCTTTTTTGAAATAAAAAAATCATCGATAAAAGGTATTGTATTGCCCAACCCTAGATACGAATCAAACAAAAAACAATAGTCTGTTGTGTCCATCGTATGCGACCGTTATGGGGCGTAGAGCCAAACGTCCCGATTGACCCCAATGCGTCACGGTCCATCGACTATGGTCAGGTTTTAATGCAGAGCTCGTTAATGTTTTATCGACATGTCTAAATATTTCGGCTATTCAATGCACCGCACTATATTTTAACTATGTATACTATCTGTATGCTAACTATTGTACCAAAGCCACTGACGTAGCTCGACAATTCGCGAAGCTGAAAATCATCCCCACTTTACATATAGGTACATGCATACTTACACAAGAGATGTGGCACGGTTTACATCGTCGGATTTATCTTTACTTCTGTCAGTTTTAAAGATTAAGGATGTGTCTTCAGCAAACAGTACTATCTCACAGATGCTGCTGACATGGCAATGGTGGTAAATCGTTTATGTATACTAGGAATAGAAAAGGACCCAGAATTGAACCCTGTGGGACGCCCATTGTGTTGCCCAAAAACCGCGCGACTTTGAATCATTTATACCTTTTGTGTACTATCACTAAGATAAGAGGCGATGAGATCAAGTGCAACACTTTTTATGCCATAGTGGCTTAAGTTAAGTAAAAGAGTGTTATGGTCAATACAATCGAATGCTTTGGACTTTGCTTTTGGTTCCTTGTGGACTACTGAACCCTAAAAGTAGGAGCAGCGTGATAGGACTAATTATATCTGACTCTAGCCACTGGTCTAATATCGTGACCCCTCTAGAGGAGAGAACCGGTTTTGTAATGGGCCGTTAAAAATAGATCGATAATGAATAATATTGTAAAGCAAACACAATCATCGTCATTCAACATTAGCAATCCATTTTTCGACTCACGAGCAAGAGTCTCCTCTCAGAATGAGAGAGGTAAGGCCAATAGTCCACAACGCTGGCCTAATGCGGATTGGCAGTCTTCACACACGCAGAGAATTAAGAAAATTCTCATCTATGCAGGTTTCCTCGAGATGTTTTTCCTTCATCATTACCGACCGGATTTGAACCTACGCCCACCGAATCGAAGGCAGAGCTCACATCCACTGGGCTATCATGTCTCTAAGCAAACACAATAGTATAATCTAATGATGACGATGATGGATTACACAGACGATATAATACAGATCAGAAGTAACCGATACACGATCTGGTTGCAAAGGTCGCCAGAAGCTTGCAGCTTGCGCAAGCAACCGGTCCCGCTCGCAAGGTCTGTGTCACTATGCCGATGTACTGGCGCTTGAGCAATTGGACTTAAGGAATGCGACACTAATTCACCGCCTATACAAGAACCCTGCGGTCCCATTCCTGTGGGATTATGGGAATAAAAAATAAATAAGAAGAAGAACGAGTATCCAAAGCTGCTCTAATAGGAACTGACCGAATTTGGCTAGACAGGGAGAACAACACGAGCAGAGAACGGGGAGTGTTGATCGATCGTCAAGCAATTCCTTAACCCTACATCCTGTAGTCACAAGTTCAGGACTTCCTGTTACTTTTACAAAGTTGCCTTAATATAAGCATACTCCTAATTAATATACAATTAAAAAAACTGTCATCATCCATATTCTATGCAATCAAAAAATCAAATATTCCATCTATATCTTCTTTATGTTTATTAGTATAGACTTAGCGGATACTAATGATAGATTTGCTGAAGCTTATTATCTCTTACGTAAATGTTCAAGCTTAATAAGTCTTCAGTAATCCGAAATTAAGTTCACGAACTTTTATTTAAATATTTTATAGAGGTAGTTTGTGAGGTTATAGAACCTACCGAACCAATTTTGAAAATTCTTTTACCAATAGAAAGACACGTTATCTATTTGTGAGTGTATATATATTGTATCTCCGTACTGAGAAAAATATGCAACTTATGAGCTATTTACGGGAGCTTGCAAATTATTATTAACCACGGGTGCAGCATACGTAATATAGATGATGTATACTTACAATAGTTTACTGTGCCATTTAGAAGCAACACCATGCATATGGAGCTTATAAAGAAAATGGTGGCGGTTACAAGTGTATTTAGTGTGTAGTTTGCTACGTATTTTAAGTATGGCGTTCCAAGATTTTTTTCAGTACATATTCCAAAGGGAATATTATGGGTGAAACTGCGGGGCGTATTGCCAGTATGTGACGAGTGTGTCGCCAGCTTTACCGATTACTCTCAAACCAAATGGGTTATGATGACGCCTTCCGTTCTAGACGCAGTTAAAGAGCGTCAACTCGCGATTTCCCGCCAATCTGCGCTATCCGATACTCCGTCCGTCCGTTGACAAATCTGTGGGCTGCAGGCTATAAGATGTTTCACATGCAATATTCTGTACAATCTAGCAACGCTGACGCAGCGATGAACTTACGAGTAAATTAACTTTAGGTACATCATCAACCTTATGTTATTTTATTTATTTAAGGTTGGAAATAATTAAAGCTATAATCACCTATTTCGTGATATACGATGCTTCGTGCGTCCGTTAACAAATTTGCGGACTTCAGGCTTTTCATAAAATAATGTTATTATAGTAAGAAAGATTTATGAACATATCTTATTAAATAAATTAATTGTTCCATTAAAAACAAATCTGTGTTATGAAATAGCAATTTTATTAGGATTGTGGTCATTTAGTAGCCATACTGTTTATTTTTTCAAAGTGATTTTTGAAATTTGCGAACTTACGAGATGTTTTACGAGCGTAGTCTCTAAGTATACAACCTAACAATGCTGATGCAATCACTGATTTTAGGATCACATCATGCTAGTCGCATTGTATTTTAATTATTGTTTTATTTTCTCTTTCCATTGTATGATGTGTATTATGAATAAACTATTCTTTCTTTCTTTAATTTGACAATACGACATATTATTTAGTTTATTCAAGGTTGGGACCGCCATAGTTTTATTTATTCTGTATAACGTGACGATGCTGATGCAGCTATTAACTTATAAATAAGTACGTAAAATGATGTAAAATGTAGAAAAGTTAATATTATACGAGTAGGCTTCGCGCATGTGTTTTTTGTGGCTTCGCTTAGCTTCCGCCAGTATTTAAAGCAATGTTTATGGTTTTAACAATTTCGTTTGTGGTTTAAGTTATTATCATTAGCATCAATACTTAATTACAAAACATATTTTTATGTTTACTATTTCGTACATTGTTTCGTTTCTTATTTACAGAGTTTCTTATTTTTAAGAAACTATACAATGTATGTAATGTATCTAAATGAACTAGGTAAAACTTACTTTGTCTCTTCATGTGTGATCCAAGAAACTTATATAATAGTAAGTTCTAAAATATGGAAATGACTTATTTTCTATTAATCTTCGTCGTTATCAACCAATATTCGGCTCACTGCTGAGCTCGAGTCTCCCCTCAGAATGAGCGGGGTTAGGCCAATGCCCAATGCGGATTGGCAAACTTCACACACGCAGAGAATTAAGAAAATTCTCTGTTATGCAGGTTTCTTCACGATGTTTTTCTTCACCGTTTCATTTATTAATCTTACCTACTCAAAATTCAACGTTGAATCAACCAACGAACGTGCTGTTTCACAGAATAGTCGCCAAGTAATTGATACACAGACGGATAGGGTTCAACGATCCGGTTTCTAGAGCTGAGATTGTAAGTAAACCCCATCACGACCCCGATGACCTCCGTTAAATACAACCATTGATGTGTCGCTCAACTAGAACAAGATCGGGATTAACATGGAACTGAGCTATGGATAAAAACGATCTACATGTTATTATAATCAAAATATAAACTCCTGTTCTTTAGACGTTTTTAAGGTTCCGTATTCATCATCATCAAATCACTATCAGCCCATGGACGTCTACTTCTGGACATAGACCTCTTGCATGGACTTTCAAATACAACGGTCTTGAATAGCCAGCATCCAGTGGCTCCCTGTAACCCGCTTGATGTATTCGATCCACCTAGTGGGAGGTTGTCCAACACTGCGCTTTCCGGTGCGTCGTCCATCGGCTCTTTGAACTATGTCGCCTGCCTATTGCCACTTCAGCTTAGCGACTCGTTGAGCTAAGTCATGGTATAGTTAACAATAACGTTAACTCAATATAACTCAATATTTCACATGGCGGTAATAGTTAACGATATTACCGCCATGTGAAATATTGAGTACCTACGCAGTCAATATACCAATAGTCTTTTCAGTCAATGGTCTTATAGCGAAAGCTTCGACCAACATCTTAAGAAGCTTTCACTTAACTGTTGGATCAAGAGTCGGATACAGAAGGCAGTGACTCTTGAGACGGCGCGTATTGTGAAGAGGTTCTTCACGCTGGAGCCCTGACCACCGGTTTTTTGGGCACTACCCCACATCGGGTGGATTGAATGTTTTTTTTCTATAATAATGTTTTGACATTTGGTATTTTTTAAACATTGTTAAAAAATAAAAATAAATAAATAGGAGCAAAAAAGTACTATTGTTTCGATGTCCTGCGGTAGGAATCCGTATTTTTTGCATTGAAATCGCCTTCAATAAAACAATAGCAAAAATCCGATTTCACGCGGACAAAGACGAGGGCATCAGCTAGTTATATGTATAAATTTGTACTTCACATGGATAATGTATTATTATTTTCTGAGCTTAATTATTAAGTGCGTGTTAGTTCAGAAGCGCGAACCAAGGTCGATTTAGTTAACCACTGAAGCGTGTTCAGAGAACCTCTATTACGTATATAATAAACTGTATCTGAGCTTTGTCTGTGCTTATGTTTTTTTAATTATTTATCTAACTTTTTTAAAAAAAAATTATCATTGCCATGCCATGCCACATCTTTATATACCCGATCCCCTCCAATAAGTCGAAAAAGACCACGGCCGGGGATCGAACCTCGACCTCTCGGTGATGTGTCCGGCCCCTTAGGTGATACCCCCTGGTATAAGTATGTGGGTAGTACTTAATATTACTGTGGTACTAGGTACCTACCTAAAAATTGCTTATTGAAAATTTTCTTTCCCTTATTTGACATTTTTTTTTTTTACTAGTTAGCCCTTGACTACAATCTCACCTGATAGTAAGTGATGATGCAGTCTAAGATGGAAGCGGGCTAACTTGTTAGCAGAAGGATGAAAATCCACACCCCTTTCGGTTTCTACACGGCATCGTACCGGAACGCTAAATCGCTTGGCGGTACGTCTTTGCCGGTAGGGTGGTAACTAGCAACGGCCGAAGCCTCCCACCAGCCAGACCTGGACTAATTAAGAAAATCTCAATCTGCCCAGCCGGGGATCGAACCCAGGACCTCCGTTTTGTAAATCCACCGCGCATATCACTGCGCCACGGAGGCCGTCAAAATTTGTTTCACCTACTTCTTTTAGTCAATTGAATGATGATTACGCCAAGTTAGCTGCGATCTCATCTGCTGTCAAGTGACGATATAGAAAAAAAAATACAGTACAGTAGACTGGAAAAGCTTTTCCTTTATCGTGTTGAAGTGTCCTTTATAGTGAATCAGGCAGCAATTTTGATAAAGTTTCGACAAGGTTAAAATTCATTTATGTAAGCCATGATTCATCTATTTTTTATGTTAAGTTACCGGAAACATAGTCTTATAACCTAATATGATCCTATATACCGAGAAATTGCTTGCTCATAGAAAAATCTAAGTATTTAAGTGATACATGAAATACCTAATCTTATCTACATCCAAGGAAAAAGTTCTACTTGTCCCAAATACTTAGTAAGTTACTTATTTATCTTGGTAACCGCTGGTCATAGGGTTTTCCAATGTAAATGTACTGTATACTTATGTAGCTCTTATGTTTAAAAGTAATTTTCGTTTTAAGATTAGTCCCCTAGGTATGATGTACATGATAATTATATTTCAAGGAGTAATCACACAAATAATGAAAGTAAATGGAATGAAAGAAAAAGCAAAAGTTCTACTTGTCCCAAATAGGTATAAGTAAGTTACTTTTTATCTTATCAACCGCTTGTCATAGGGTTTTCCATCAGAAATGTATACCTAAGTAGCTATAAAGTTCTAAGAATGTTTTGTCTAAAATTAGTCCAAGTATTATTGTAGGTACCTATGTATCTAATTATATTTAAAAGAATAATCTATACTAATATAATAAAGCTGAAGAGTTTGTTTGTTTGTTTGTTTGATTCAACACGCTAATCTCAGGAATTACTGGTCCGATTTGAAAAATTCTTTCTGTGCTAGATAGCCCATTTATCGAGGAAGGCTATAGGCTATATATTATCCCCCTATTCCTACAGGAACGGGAACCACGCGGGTAATACCGCGCGGCGTCAGCTAGTTCTTTCATAAATTGATATGAATAAGGAAATCAGTCGATATCGGGTCAGCTTTCAACAAAAACCGCATCATAATTGGTCCATTTATGTTCAGTGCTACCATGCTGCAGACAGATATACCTACACACGAAAAAAGTCAAACATAATGCCCCGCATATTATATTCGGTAGTTAGAAAAGCTAAGCTTTTCTAACTACCGATCAATGAATGTTGGGCGGTGAAAGGGATGGATAGTAAACGAATGCATGTGAACGAAATGCGTATGTTGAGATGGATGTGTGGTGTGACAAGAATAGATAAGATAAGGAATGAGTATATATGAGGAAGTCTGAAGGTGGCGCCAGTGACAGAAAAATTGAGGAGTAGAAGGTTAGCTTGGTATGGACATGTAATGCGTAGAGAGGAAAGTCATATTACTAGAAAAATTTTGAATGTGCAAGTGGAAGGTCATAAGAGGAGAGGAAGGCCAAAGAAGAGATGGTTGGATTGTGTGAAAGAGGACATGTGTGTAAAAGGAGTGGATGATGAGTTGACGAGTAATAGAGACGTATGGAAAAGATTGACATATTTTTCCGACCCCACTTAAGTGGGATAAGGGTAAGGAGATGATGAGTTAGAAAAGCTAAGCGAAGCTGTAATGTAGCTAAGCTACACATCAATAAAATTTTCATCACCATAATCGCTAATACAAGCCCTTGGTAGCTTAAAGCTTTAGATTTAGAACAGTCCATTCGCATCCGCGGTCCAGACCTAGTATATCAAGTAAGTATATAAATAAAGTGAGGTAGTCTCTGTGAGGTGTTCGTCGTATCTGTGACGGCAGCTGCCACGGCGACCGCACAATTACACGGCAGAGTGACGCCGGCGTGACACCGCCGTCACGTGTCACCGTGACCGTTATACATACCTACCTACATAAATAGATAAATAGATAGGTATATTGTCAGTGGCTTGTGCTTCATATATGCGAAAATGCACTGTGTACTTAACCTAATGACTCATTACGAATCTATATATTTTTTTTTATTTTTTACAAGTTAGCCCTTGATTAAAATCTCACCTGATGGTAAGTGATGATGCAATCTAAGATGGAAGCGGACTAATTTGTTAGGAGGAGGATGAAAAACCACACACCTTTCGGTTTCTACACGACATCGTACCGGAACGTGTAATAGCTTGGCGGTACGTTTGTCGGTACCAATTAAGAAACCTCAATCTGCCACACCGGAGATCGAACCCAGGACCTCCGTCATGTAAATCCACCACGCATACCACTGTGCACCGCGCATACAGTGTAAGAACCCTCGTCCTTACTATAAGATAAGCAAATCACTGGCTCATTTCTCCTTCCTTTAATTTTTAGTGTGTGTAGCAGAGCCGTGATAGCCCAGTGGATATAACCTCTGCCTCCGATTCCGGAGGGTGTGGGTTCGAATCCGGTCCGGGGCATGCACCTCCAACTTTTCAGTTGTGTGCATTTTAAGAAATTAAATATCACGTGTCTCAATCGGTGAAGGAAAACATCGTGAGGAAACCTGCATAACAGAGAATTTACCAGAGCATTACCTTAATTCTCTGCGTGTGTGAAGTCTGCCAATCCGCATTGGGCCAGCGTGGTGGACTATTGGCCTAACCCCTCTCATTCTGAGAGGAGACTCGAGCTCAGCAGTGAGCCGAATATGGGTTGATGGCAGTAGTATTGTAGGTATCTATTTAGTAGACACAAACACTACAAGGAGTAAAGTTTACTCATACTAGTATTTCCAGCAAGCCGGAAGTATCGTACTACGCACTTTCAATCATAGCATTACAGAGTCGCCGCTAAGGGCACGATGCTGTCCCGTCGACCTAACCAAATTGGGAGGACCTTGCCATGAGGCCATTCGAAATATGTGACTCTGAACACTGATACCAGTACCTTTGCATATTTACGTGCTGTTTAATTATTGTTGAATACTAGCCGACGCTTCAAGGTTTTACCCGCGTAGTTCCCGTTCCCGTGATAATGCGGGGATAAAATACAGCCTACAACTCTCGCAAATAAACGTGGCTTTCCAGTGGTGAATTATCAAAATCAATTCAGTATATCCAGAGATTAGAGAGTGGATACGTGATAGCCCAGTGGATATGACCTCGGCTTCCGGTTCCGGAGGGTGTGGGTTCGAATCCGGTCGGGGCATGCACCTCCAACTTTTCAGTTGTGTGCATTTTAAGAAATTAAATATAACGTGTCTCTAACGGTGAAGGAAAACATCGTGAGGAAACCTGCATGCCAGAGAATTTTCTGAATTCTCTGCGTGTGTGAAGTCTGCCAATCCGCATTGGGCCAGCGTGGTGGACTACTATCATTGTAATATTACAAAGAGGTAACGTTTGTTGTATTGTGAGTAATCTCTGGATATCGTCGTCGTCGTTATCAACCCATATTCGGCTCACTGCTGAGCTCGAGTCTCCTCTGAATGAGAAGGATTAGGCCAATAGTCCACCACGCTGGCCCAATGCGGATTGGCAGACTTGACACACGCAGAGAATTAAGAAAATTCTTTTGTATGCAGGTTTCCTCACGATGTTTTTCTTCACCGTTTGAGACACGTAATATTTATTTTTTTTAAATGCACACAACAGAAAAGTTGGTGGTGCCCCGGACCGGATTCGAACCCACACCCTCCGGAATCGGAGGCAGAGGTCATATCCACTGGGCTATCACGGCTCTAGTCAGACATTAGTCAGACATTAAATTTAAAAAAAAAACGGGAGCAAAGCCGCGAGCAACAGCAGTAGTAAACAAAACACAACTATAATAAAGCTTGACTTTAGAAGCTAACTATTTGCATTATAAATCATCTTGTTTCAAAGTTCGTAATGAATATCATCAAGTTACTTCTCCAGGGCATAATCGAGATCATAAATCTATAGCTTAATACAGCCGTAGCCAATTATATCAGACATCGTAACCTTGGCATTATTCCGCCAACACACCATGGATTATCCCATAGATAATGTTAGACCACGAACCATGATTATTGTTACGATTAATAGTGAATTATCCAATTTGTTCTGCCTCCTCTTTATTTTTAACGAATTGAAAAAACAACACAAATACAGCTTTATTTATTTTTAGAAGAAAAAAGGAGTTCTGTTCTATAAGCTTTTGAAACTATCAAAAGCTAATGAACAGAAGTACTTTTTTTGTAAAGAAAGTTTGAAAAGGGCGTTTTATGAAGAGCTTCTAAAGTAAACTTTTTTAAATAATTGACAACAAAATTAAACATCTTTGTCTTTTTCAAAATATACTTGTGATTTAAGCTTTAAAAAGGCTTGTATAAAGAGCTTATGAAATAATTAGTTCTTATAACCACAGCTTGTAAAGGAAGCTGTTAAGTAAGTTAAGCTCTTTTAGATATAGCTTTTGAAGGAAACTGCATTGAATATTGACTAACTCTTACTCTCCAACTCCAATTTTGTGAATTTATGGTCTTTTAGACAGAGCTTGAAAGGAAGCTTCCTTAAACAAGCCTTGTCAAAAAACAAGACTTGTTTAAGGAAGCTCTGTAAAATAAGCTCTCTTATAAATAGCTTGATATAGAACTCATGTTACTTCCTATAACTTCAGTTATCTGTCCGTGAAAGTTCCGTCAAAACGGTTCGGCTTTTTCATAGATCAGCCGGAACAAACGACATACAAAAATTTAGATTTTTTTGAATGAGTGCATTTAGTGAAAAAACTGTTAGTTTAATACTATATCTACTACCTATACTTGTTGCTACATCCAGGTTACTCAACTGCCAAAGAAAAACAAACCGTACAAATAATTTGATTGTGTGGGAGTAGATTAATTTCCCCGATGGTTTAATGTTTAACTAATCGTCAATCAGCCTTGACGATGGGTCACGCGAACGCCATGTTTCATGTCCACCAAAAGACGGAGGTTGTTTATTGGTTGTTTCATAATAAAAATACTGAACTTACGTTCTTTCAATGAAAAAAAAAAATATTTCAATTACGCTTAGTTCACAACACGTCAGCTTTTAGCGATTTCTGTTTTGTGGTTTACAAGCACTTTTGAAAAGTCATGTTATGTCATGATTTAATGTGGTAATAGGGATGATGACAGTTTTTTAAATTGTACCTATATAAATTAAGAGATACGTAATTAGATTATGCTAATAGTAAACCAATTTTGTAAGAGTAACAGGGTATCTGCGATCATTACTTTCGGAGCTACAGGCATATAAAGGATCAGATTTGCTCCACTGCGGATCCCTGAAAAACGCCCCATACAAAATGGTACGAACTAATGACGTCGTAGGTACATAATGGTCGTTAGATTGTTATGGACGTTCAAACAAAATTACTAATACGTTTGTTATTTGTGCGTTTATGTTTATCATCATCATCAATATCAACCCATATTCGGCTCACTGCTGACCTCGAGTCTCCTCTCAGAATGAGAGAGGTTAGGTTAGGTTAGGTAGGTTAGTCCACCACGCTGGCCCAATGCGGATTGGCAGACTTCACACACGCAGAGAATTGTAAAAATTCACAGGTATGCAGGTTTCCTCACGATGTTTTCCTTCACCGTTTGAGACACGTGATATTTAATTTCTTAAAATGCACACAACTGAAAAGTTGGAGGTGCATGCCCCGGACCGGATTTGAACCCACACCCTCCGGAATCGGAGGCAGAGGTCATATCCACTGGGCTACCACGGGTCAACGAGGTAGTGTCTTGGTAATAATATTGGTTTTAAGTTACTCATACAAGCAAGTTGCTTTGCGTTTTTATACGCATACTTCTCGTGGTTCTCGTTTACGTGAGAATATGGGGATAAAATACATACATATAGCCTATGTTATGCGCTGACAATGTAGCTTTCCTTTAGTAAAAGAATTGTTCAATCGGTTTTGTAGTTTTAGGCGTGAAAGTGTAGCAAACAAACTCACATTATGCATTAATTATTAACCGACTTCCAAAAAGGAGGAGGTTCTACGTTCGGCTGTATGTATGTTTTTTTTTTTTATGTATGTCCAGCGATAATTCCGTCATTTGTGGACAGATTTTGAAAATTCTTTTTTTAATAGTTAGTATTATCACAGAAAACCTATGTACAAGGTCTAGTTATTACAAAACGCACGCTTTGGTAGGTACAGATCAGTAGGTATCCATTCTACATTGGTATTTTTGCAATCTCCGTCCTCCTGAAATCTATCTATAACATAGCATATTGTTTATCAATTCTCGGGAGCAATCCACAGCATTTGCATCCCGGGTCGATCTCAAATGTTTATACGAAGCGTTCTCGAAACTTGCCGATATCACCACAGTTTAGCTATCACATGTCTGGCAATCCTTGAGTGCGTTTGTTTCCATCGTCTCTTAACTTTTCTTTATCAGACAATTTGCTATTTCAACGGCCCATAGTGCCGGCTTTCTGAGAGACTGACAACGCTGTTGCAATGCGTGATGGCAGATCTTTTTCTATAAAATGCAGTATATATAGAAAAATATATAATATAGTGTACATAGACCTACTCGTATATTTAAAATATTACCAAAAAGGGCGATTTTTTGATTAAATAAAACGAATTTATTGACCAACATCATCAATAGATTAGGATATAACCAAAAGTTATCCAAAAATCGAAATCTATGCTGTCAAAGTCCCAGGCATTGTCAAAAAAGTTGCTGTAATAGTAAATAAATAGCATGATCAAAATCGCAAAAAACTTATTAGACAATTAAGAAGCAAAGAATGAGGTGTTTTTCACTTTATTATTAATATTCATAGAGAGTCAAGTACCCCATTTATGACGTCACATAAAGAGTTATTGAGAGTCATAAAGAACTGTATAATTAATAACCCGTGGTAATACTTAGCTATCTACTCTGAGTGCGTTCTCAGAAATGCTCCCGTCATCGTTCTGCTAACTTGGAGAGTGGAAAGTGATAAGTTTGATTGTTCTCACGAAGCTCACCTCTGTTGTAGGTACGTGTCATAGCCTAGAGACATACCTTACTTAGACGAAGCTTCGCACAAAGAGTTTATACTATTAGATATGATACTAGCGCGTCGAAACTGAGGCGGACAAAAGTGGCTAATTGTCTTAATTTCATTTAGTCTCGAAAGTTATATAATCAAACTAGCGGACGCAAGCGACTTCGTCCGCGTGGAATTTTGTTTTTTACAAATCCCTCGGAAACCATGAATTTTTCCGGAATAAAAACCTATGTGTTAATCTATGCTATAATATATCTCGATACCAATTTTTAGCTATCAAAGAGTAACAAACATTCATATCATCAAAATCATCAGGTTTCGCAAATCTCGGGAAACCATGGATTTTTTCTGGATAAAAAATATTAGTAGGATAATATATTAATATGGACTACAATGTTGTGAGTTATGTTGTGAGTGTTCAGGAGGTGTAAAAACTATAATTATAGACATAAATGTATTATGTAATCACAAAGTAGTGCATGTGCGTGCTCAGTGGAGTAGCTTCGGATAACTTCTTGCGGTCATTTGTAGGCATGTAACATGTCTATAGTAGATAATCTTTGGCCTCGCACGTAGAAATGGTGCAAAACTTTTTATCTCTGACACGTTCGTAGGAATCTCAGTTTGAAACTCGAATTCGTCAATTTTAAGCTTGACGTCTCAACCGACCAACTCTGATGCATTTGGTAATGTGGTTTTCAACACAGAGGCCCTGGGTTCGATTCCCATCATATCAACCCATATTTGGCTTAATGCTGAGCATGAGTCTCTTCTCAGAATGGGACGGGTTAGGCTAATAAACCACCACGCTGGCCCAATGCAGATTGGCAGTCTTCACACACGTAGATAGCTAAGAAAATTCATGCAGGTTTCCTCACCGCTTGAGAGACGTGATATTTAATTTCTTAAAATGCACACAACTAAAAAGTTAGAGGTGCACGACCCGGACCGGATTCGAACCTATACCCTCCGAAATCAAAGGCAGAGGTCATATCCACTGGGCTATCACGGCTCTTATATTATTATAGCACGGATATCACGGCTCATTCTCAGCTAGGGTCAATTTTGGATTATTAATTTTCTAAAATTGGCTCAGATCTACTTTGGTCTTAGACTTTGTCATTGCTAGTTATCATCCTACTGGCAAATGTACTGCCAAGCGATTTAGCCTTCCATGATTATGTAGAAAAGTTACTACCCACGACCAAACCATCCATCCACCCATCCATTCAGTTGGATGAATAAAGATCCTCCTTCCCCACGGATATAAAAGTGTTGCTGCAAGCGCAGTGTTTGCCGATACTATCCGTTAACAGGCTCGGGTGTTGGCATTCAGACAACGCGTAGGCTGACTGCCTGTTTTGTGTGGAATAAGTCATAAGCGTTCGCGGAAACGACATTCAGATCAGCACATACATTAAATAACGCTAGACTGTTTCGTTTGTATAATGTACTATTTACATTAAAGTTTAACATCTTTGAAGTTTGCAAAACACGACTAAAGTTTGTAGATGATGTCTCTGATTGGTTACCTCCTTAGATTTACGAGTCGCTACAAGGTTACCTCACTCTGAGAATCTGAAGTCCTATAGTCACGGGACCATTGATCTCAATTAGATAAATATTTCTAAGCTAAGGTTCGAGTCTCATAAGCAACGCCTTCAGAGAATATTTCCCCCTAAGTTATTTATTTATTGAAGGTGATAACTTAATGCGTTATAGCTGACGTTCGTACGTTTGACACATGCACTTGACAGAGCAAACTTCGGACTGCTATTACGATCACAGACTATTTTAAAAGTTCTATGTTGCATGCTGTGAAAATGTTCTTCTCATCTCTCCGTCAATAGAGAATTCAATGATTAATTAGATTCAACTATAGCTTGGCAAATTCGTTCGTAACACTCCCGGGGGGTAGCGATGCCCCGCTCGGATGACCGCGCAGTCCTACCCTCTGCCCCACACGAGCGCAGGCTTTTCCTCCCGACGCCAGTATATCATGAGAGCGTTAGCAACGAACAATTAAAGCAATTACTTTAAGTTATTACTTTTGTAGAGAGTGCCCAGACTCATACGTTTTTTTTTAATTTACCTCTTACTCATACGTTTTTTTTTTAATTTATCATCCATATGATACTCGTATGTCCGATCTTATTAATGTTGCGCAGATTGTTTGCTGGTGTGATCCGTGAACAAGCTTTGACATTGTAAATTTTAGTTTTAATATCGCTAACTTCTCATAACTTGTACCGTAGACCGGCATAGTTGTCCTATTATGTTGATCACATTGAGCATTGCCTATAAGGACGCCCAGGTGTACCGCTGCGACGAAATTTTAGAAAATATTGCTCATAGTATAGTAGGTGTCACGTAAAAAGAACACTGCAATCTTCTAAAATTAATAAACCAATTAATACAAAACAGGTTTCTGTTTTATAGTCTTTGAGATGAGCTCGACCAGGGAAGAAATTAAAAGTATATAGTCTTTGAGATAAATATCGACCAAATCGAAGAAACACGAGCCAATTTTTTACGGATACAACTTGGAATATCGTATGACTAGATGACGCCGCACGGTTTCACTCGCGTGGTTCCCATTCTCTAGGAATACGGGGATAAATTGCCAATAGCCTTCCTCGTTAAATGGGCTGTCTGTCACTGAAAGTATTTTTCAAATCGGACCAAAGTTCCTGAGATTAGCGCGTTCAATCAAACAAACAAACAAACTCTTCAGCTTTATAATATTAGTATAGCTTTATAAATTACAAAAAACAATTTATTAGGTAAAATGTAAATTATACAAACTCAGTTTGTATAACAATCATGCCAGTTTACAATATGTTTTATAAGAATTAGGTTACACAGCTTCTTTTTTTGTCAAACATGACATCCATATTTTACTGATTTACTGTAGAGTCAGTTTGTTTGTACATCATTTGTAAAACGAAAGTTATCTACACTAATAATATAAAGAGAAAAGATTTGATTGAGGAGAAATTACTGAACCGATTTGAAAAAATCTTTAACTGTTTGGAAGCTACCCTATCCCCGAGTGCTATAGGCTATATTCGATCCCGTTTTTCCTACGGGAACGATAACTACGCGGGTGAAACCGCGTGGTTCCGCTAGTTTGTAATAAAAAAACAAATTTCACTCAAGCGAAGTCGCGCGTATCCATTAAACTAAACCGAAATTGTCAACTCCACCCACGGCTGTACCTTTTAAAATATTAACGGATTAATAAAGTAGGACCTTTTGTATGACAGGAATAATAAAAAGCTTTCTTTAGACAGTTACGTCACGTGGGCAGTTACGAGTCGGTCCCTTTGTGGCTTTCGTGCCGCCGCATCGCGTTGAGGGATCAAATTTAGGGCGTGGTGACGTCAATTGCCTCGTGGGTACAGTGGTTGCTAATGTAGCAACGGGTCACGAGATTCTGGGTTCCATCCCCGGTTGGGCCGATTGAGGTTTTCTTAATTGGTCCAGGTATGGCTGGTGGGAGGGTTCAGCCGTGGATATTTACCACCCTACCGACAAAGACATGTAGAAACCGAAAGAGTTGTCGATTTTCATCCTCCTAACAAGTTAGCCCGCTTCCATCTTAGATTGCATCATCACTTATCAGGTGAGATTGTAGTCTAGGGCTAACTTAAATAAGTAAAGAATAAAATAAAAAAAAGAATCCTGGGTCGGGAAATGAGATACTTTGCATTTTTTGGGATGTTGATGATGTTACACCCTATAGTGCCTCGGAAAACATGTCGAGACGTCGACCGCGGTCATTATGATTAATATATTATGATATGGTCGTTACAGAAAATTTATCACCCTTAAAACCTAAGCTCGCCAACCTCCATTGTAGCAACGTTGTGGGTCTAAAGATGGAAACTTGGCCCTTCAGTGGTGTCAATAGGCTGATAACGATATAAAATAAAAAGAAATGACGTCACTCAAAAAGCTCTTTGATAAAATTGTTAATAATGTATTCTTTCTCCTTATCCACAGAGCAAGTATGGAGAGTCGCGTGGGTCTGGACTACATAGTAGAGCACGCAGAGTACGCCGGCAAGCTAGCGGCCGCGCTCACCTCTCCCACTGCCGCTGTCAAAAAACAGGTAACAAATGTATATACTAGTACCTATCCACAGAGCAAGTATGGAGAGGCGCTTGTGTGGACTACATAGTGGAGCACGCAGAGTACGCCGGCAAGCTAGCGGCTCGCTCACCTCTCTCACTGTCGCTGTCAAGAAACAGGTAACAAATGTATTTACTAGCAGACGCTATCCACAGAGCAAGTATGGAGAGTCGCGTGGGTGGACTACATAGTAGAGCACGCAGAGTACGCCGGCAAGCTAGCGGCCGCGCTCACCTATCCCACTGCCGCTGTCAAGAAACAGGTAACAAATGTATTTACTAGCAGACGCTATCCACAGAGCAAGTATGGAGAGTTGCGTGGATCTGGATTAAAACTCCTCATAGCCATTCTTGGCGTATATTGGGAGGATCCCAGATCTGCGAAGAACATTCCTAGATCTATTTTACTGTATGTAAATATGGTATAATTTGTATCTTTCCCGGGGTTGCAAAAGAATATCCTTTAATGAAATGAGTAGTTCTCCCTTTGTCCACTAATCTTACTTTTACAACCCTTTGCTTGATGAGATGAGTGGTCAGAGCTTCCCCACTGTGCACTCATCTTACTACCTTTTTGCAACCCTTGTGATTTAACGTGTATTTTTCAATTTCAGTTTGCTATAATGATGCTGTTTTAATTACCAGGTGTTCGAGTTACTGTCGGCGCTGTGTGTATACAACGCGGATGGCTACGCTCGGGCGGTCGACACGCTTGACAGATACAAGGTATACTATGACTAAAAATCATTTTTAGTACATATTTTTATTTCTGTATCGTTCTGAAAAGTGGGTCCAATTTCGGACATCTCCTTTAAAGCCTCCTTTCGGCAAAGATTCTAATGGTGTAAATCCAAATTTTCAGCTTTGTATCGTTTTGTATAATTTGCGCCCGAGTTTTTAAGGAGACTGGGTTTCTCCTTTACATGAAAAATTATTATCATCAAAACAACAGAGTCGCTTATTTATATCTATCTATACTTATAGTAAAACTGGACCAATTCTATACATTACTTTGCAATTTGAGATTTTACTTATACCATTTGTAACACCAAACGTTACCAAAAACGTACTACTAGCGCCATCTAGAACTTATAATAAAACTGTAACAGGTCAAATTCTGTACATTCTGTACATTGAAGCTATTTTAATTTTTTTTTTTGCAGGATATTGTATATACGATACTGAAGCTAAAAATATTTTTTTTCGATTGTTTTGTCTGTCTATCCGTGTTTTTTTGTTATTCGAGCATCACGCTGAAACTACTGAATGAATTCAAATGAAATTTGGCATAGTTTAAGACCGGTTGAAAATACGGAGAAGGTTACTTTTTATTGCGAAAATAAAATGATGAAATAGGGGTTGAAAGTTTGTATGAAAATTCTTTCATTTTTAGAGTTACAGTTTTAAAAATTTGTTCATAAATCATAAAAAAAATACGAAATATTGTGATTCAAATTTCTATTTTTAACCGACTTCCAAAAAGGAGGAGGTTCTACCTCCGGCTGTATGTATGTTTTTTTTTTATGTATGTCCAGCGATAATTCCCGTGGCAATTTCGTTGATGACACTCCCATTAAATTATTTTAATTTTATTTATTTACGAATTTGCCAAGCTTATGGTCACTTACAGGCTCTGAAAGGCGACCGCTACCGTCTGACGGTGGTGGTGGAGGAGCTGAAGAGCGCTACCACCATCGACTACAAGACCGCGCTCGTGGCCTTCATCAACTGCCTCATCATCTCCGCGCCGCGCCTTCCCGACAGGATACGAGTTAGAAACGAGTTCATTGGTGGGTTCCATCATCATCATCATCATCATATCATCATCATCAGCATCATTCAATTGACAAGTTAGCCCTTGACTACAATCTCTGATGGTAAGTGTAAATCTAAGATGGAAGCGGGCTAACTTGTTTGGATGAAGATGAAAATCACCCCTTTCAGTTCCGATCAATAGGTCAACGGTATGCCGGTATTCGATCCCCATCGGCTAGCATTCTGGTATCCCCGTCTGCTAGAATATTGTCGTATCCACTCATAACACAGTCTTTCCAACTAATTGGAGGGAAATGGTAGTATAAATAATTAAAATTAAAATAACTAAAACTGAGCCCTTACAATATATTCAAGAAATACACGTCATCTAATTTTTCAGCTTGCAAGGGTTAAAGTCTTAGACTAATAATATATAGAACTGCAACACTATTTTTTCACTCCAAACGTAAGCCACTACTGTGGCTATGTGGGCGTACCACTCGCCGACACGCACACAAGCGTACTTATCGTTGCGTAGCGATGCGTCAAGGGCTCCCATTTAGGGGCACATAAAACGGCTTACGCATCCTGTGACTACACACTATCTATGTATTATAAATCTATGGTTAATATTTTTTAAATTTTTTCAGGACTTGGACTACTTCCAACACTTAGTAATCTAAGGTAAGAAACATTTTTTTTTATTTTCAATTATGTCGACTCCATGTCTTACAGAATACATATTTAAATCGATCTCTATTTGTAATGTAAGCTTTCTGTCTGTCTATATACTTCTTTATCTACGCAAAGATTATTCATGATCGTTATTATAATCATTATTATAATAATCATTCATAATCATTATTGTAATAATGAATAATGAGGGCGGCCAGGTAATGTAGTAGGCCTTAGAATATACTCTAAGGCCTACTACAGGCAGGCCTCCGTCCTTATAAAAGAAAAACGATTTTACGTGGTTATAACACCAGGAACTCCTCTGAGTATTTTAATAACTGAAAACTTAGATAAAAAAAAACTCAATTTTACATAGTAGAAACGACCCAATGATAATTTTATACTATAGACAGGTTATGTGTCTACAAAATCACTTCAAAAAATAATCCGACCTTAACTACACCACTGTGCGCACACATGCACAATTTTGTCTTTAGTTCCATTATATATTTATGTATATACTTATAGTTTTTACACTTTCTGAACACACAACCATTTAGGTACTATTTGTTTAAATAACGTACGTTGTTTTATAAGTGACTAAATGAAATTAAGACAATTATACACATTTGTCCGCCTCAATTTTGATGCTAGTACTCTAGTATAAAATATCATTAGTACGACCGAGGACTCGAATCCAGAACTTTTGATCCGAAACTAAATTGGCTAACTACTTGACCAACGAGGTATTTAAAAGAATTAATCATCAAAATGTTAGAACTTGGTAGATAGTTGTTTAGTTTTAGTTTTTTCTCTAAACGCCAATACATGACATGCGTCGTCCCAATAATATTTTACAAGCCGTTCGTGACCGTAGACCAAACAATATCGCTACATCATTGTGAGAACACTGGCTCGGACTAAATGCCACGGACCAGCCTGCCATTACTCTGTGATCTTTTGAACCATTCGCCAGTGTTTTGGGCACTTTGTCTGTGGTCTAGTTTGATGGTGTATACTTCGCAGTTAGACGGTTTGATAGGGATGTACAGATTAATCAATATTAGGCAGATAGAGACATTCTCGAGTTAGTTCGACACAAAGCGTCGCATGTATTTTAAGGAAAATGGCGTCTTATGTTTTTAAATATTTGAAAAAATAAAAATAATTATTTAAACTGTTCACAAAAATAAAGAAATAAGACGGAGTATTTTTTATTGGTAATTATTGAATAATATAAATTCACGTAATTGTTGTTAGTGTTAAATTTAAAATTACAAAAATTTTTGCTTTTCTTAGGTTTCACCGGCTTCACCATGCTGCTTGTAAATACTCGTTCTGTATGACCTTTATTCTGTGTAGGGATGGTGACAGTTTTTTTAGTCATCTTTGTAATTTGTGCGTTTATCTTTATACTTCACGAAATGAAAATGTCATAATGAGTGGAATAATAGTAATTTTTTGACGTGACAACGTCTTGTAATTTGATGGAGCCGGATTAACACTCGTAAAAAGATGACGTCATGCGTCGTTCTAGAGTTGCCAACTTTTTTTACAACAAATAAAGTATATTCTAGTCTATGAAGATTATTAAACAGTATTTTAGAAAAACGAACATCTTCTATTGAAAAATGCAACCATTCCATCAGTATTTTCTTATGACGTTGTCACGTTCAACTATCATCAGTAAACCGACTTTACAGACAACCGATTTTTTTATTTTATTTTATGACATGAACATACATTTATACATAACAACTTTATTTAATCAATTATTGATTTAATTAAATACAGTTGTGAAAACGCAGGCTTCAAATAAAGTGATCAGTCTCGTAGCTGGCGAAATTGACAGTAATCGATGCAGCGAAACAGCAAATTAGTGTAACGAAGCCGAACTTGTACTATTAGTCAATCAGATTCTTTATCTTGTATCGTTTCGAAATACCTACTTGTGTGGTACGAGCTATCTAGCCTTGTAAAGACTAGGGTATACTAGTTACAATTTTGCTCTATTCATCCACAGATTAAAGAATAAAAGGTAGACAGAGCGCACAGGACACGGCAGTGATGCAGCCATTCCAAATACCAATTCAAAAACTTAATACACTCTCGAGTCAGTACGCCACAAAGCGTCTTATAAATCTTATATTTTTAAATATTTTAAAAACTGTTTAGAAAAACTTATATAATAAGATGGAGTTTTTTCATAGGTAGGTAGTTATTGAATATTAGTCTATTATGATATTAATTTACGTAACTGTTGTTAGTGAAATACAAATTATAAAAAAAAAAATCGTATTAGATAGCAACAATATGCGGATGTCAAAGAGACGTTGGTTTTTTATGGGCTTCACCGGATTCACAGTGCGGTTTGTAAAGACTCATTCTTTATTCTGTGCATTCATCATTATCATTAAAAGCCGAATGACACTGTCGGACTTCTAAAAACCAGGGTCTGGATACGCCAGCGTCAAGCGCCTCCCCAACCCAACTCCCAACAAAAAATAAAAACGTAGTGACTTATCTTCAATTAGTCGTCTATTTATTTCAATATCTACGTTATGTCTGTATGTATTTTTTTTATATAATATAATGATTGTTACGCCTTTAGCTCCGTGACAGCCCAGTGGATATGACTCTGCCTTAGATTCGGAGGGCGTAGGTTTGAATCCGGCCCGGGGCATGCACAACCAACTTTTCAATTATGTGCGTTTTAAGAAAATTAAATATACGTTTCACAAACGGTGAAGGAAAAACATCGTGAGGAAACCTGCACACCGGAGAATTTCCTTAATTCTCTACGTGTGTGAAGTTTGCAAATCCGCAATAGGCCAGCGAGGGGGACTAACCTAACCACTCTCATTCTGAAAGGTGACTCATGCTCAACAGTGAGCCATATATGATGTATTAATGACGTCTTTAGTAATAAAAGTTGTCAGTGTGTTCACAGCTTTAAACTCTTATTAATAAATTGTCTCTTAAATCATTCTGAAGTACAGTAGCCACTTTTTTAACCGACTTCCAAAAAGGAGGAGGCTGTATGTATGTTTTTTTTTTATTTTTTATTTTTTTTTTATGTATGTCCAGCGATAATTCCGTCAATTGTGAACCGATTTTGAAAATTCTTTTTTGTTTTGTAGGGTTTACTTCCAGGGTGGTCCCATTTTTTTCATGTCAGGATCTGATGATGGCATCCTGGAGAAATTGAGGGGAACTTTCGAAAGTTGTAGAGACGGCTAGTACGTTTATTAGTGTTTCCATAAGGTATTTTAAACCACTACAACTTTATGAAGGTTTGGAGTTGGTCTGATGATGGAGCCGAAACACAGACGATGGAACTCGTCAAGGATTTACAGCAATCACCTTTTGTTTGGACTTGAAAAATTTGTATTGATGAGAACTTTCCACCTAGATGGATTGTGACTGTATTAAGGGTCTGATGATGAAGACGAGGGACAGTGAAGAGAACTCCTCGACGGTTCACAGTAGCTACCTTGTGTTTGGACTTGATAAATTTGTATTGATGAGAACTTTCCACCTAGATGGTTTGCGACTGTATTAAGGGTCTGGTGATGAAGATGAAGCACACTGAAGAGAACTCCTCGACGGCTCACAGTAGCTACCTTGTATTTGGACTTGATAATTTTGTATTGATAAGAACTTTCCACTTAGATAGGTTGTGACACGCAGTGGGTATGCTAACACTAAAAATAAAAAAATAAAAATTTTAATAAAAAAAATTCAACCGACTTCCAACTCAAAAAATAACTTTAACTAAAAAGCAAAAAATAACATCCTACCTATGTGCTACCTTCTGATCAGTTTGAAGGCGGTGCTAAGCCAGTGTCGTGTTTTAATTAAAGCTGTTTCTGGAATAACCACAGAAGTTTTGTAGTTTAAACGTATTTAATTAAAACATCACTGGCTTGGCACCGCCTTCAAACTGATCAGAAGGTAGCACATCGGTAGGATGTTATTTTTTGCTTTTTAGTTAAAGTTATTTTTTGAGTTGGAAGTCGGTTGAATTTTTTTTATTAAAATTTTTCTCTGAAACTATTTTACGAAAGCTTGTAACTAATCATTAGTATAGATAAGTCGTTACCCTTGAATCTAGTTAGGGTTTTTTTAGAGAACTAAACTTAATTTTTACAGAATTATATTAAATAAAATGCATTCTACTTTAAGGTAAACAAAAAAAAAACTTTGGCTGAGTTTGTTGTGGGATCTTCTCGGACCAAGGCGCGTTTGGAACCCTCGTAACTTTAATTTTAAGTTTTCGACTATTATTACCACCATTACATTAAATTATATTATGATATAATCCTGACATTTCAAAAGTGCTTGTAAAGTAAGCCTAATTGAAATAAATGAATTTTGAATTTGAATTTTGAAATTTTAAGCAATAAAGCTCTAAAATGCAGCAAATAAATGAAAATGAAACGAGAGCTATAATGTCGTCGTCATCAACCCATATTCGGCTCACTGCTGAGCTCGAGTCTCCTCTCAGAATGAGAGGGGTAAGGCCAATAGTCCACCACGCTGGCCCAATGCGGATTGGCAGACTTCACACACGCAGATAATTAAGATAATCCTCTGGTATGCAGGTTTCCTCACGCTGTTTTCCTACACCGATTGAGACACGTGATATTTAATTTCTTAAAATGCACACAACTGAAAAGTTGGAGGTGCATGCCCCAGACCGGGTTCGAACCCACACCCTCCGGAAACGGAGACAGAGGTCATATCCACTGGGCTATCACGGTATCTACGAACTTAAAGCTACCTATTTGTTTCACATTTTCAATTCAAGCTCATGAAAGCGATATCCTATCTTTAGTATCCAAGTTGATATCGTTGATTAAACGCAAACGATTCTTAGAAATAATTTGCTAACAATATACTGAGTATTTCGGACCAATTACACCTTCCGGTCTAAAGTCCACCGTCCGTTTGTCCAAAACGCCATAAAAGGCTTTGCGTGGGCCCACGCTGGCCGCGCCAAATATGGCGGTGAATAATATTACTAATAAACGTACTAACGACTCGATTTGAATATATTTTTGTATTACAGCGATTTGTTAGGTTGATTTTTTATTCGATTTCTCCTTAACACGTGATATCTCATCGGATATCTATGAAATGGTGTAGTTTTATGTAAAAAATCTTAAAACAAGTCAGTGTAACTCACTCATCATTATCGCCTCCCTCTTTAGGAGATTTTTTTTTTATTATTATTTACAAGTTAGCCCTTGACTACAATCTCTCCTGATCGTAAGTGATGATGCAGTCTAAGATGGAAGCGGGCTAACTTGTTAGGAGGAGGATGAAAATCCACACCCCTTTCGGTTTCTACACGGCATCGTACCGGAACGCTAAATCGCTTGGCGGTACGTCTTTGCCGGTAGGGTGGTAACTAGCCACGGCCGAAGCCTCCCACCAGCCAGACCTGGACAAATTAAGAAAATCTCAATCTGCCCAGCCGGGGATCGAACCCAGGACCTCCGTCTTGTAAATCCACCGCGCATACCACTGCGCCACGGAGGCCATCATATGAAGCTTAGGCCCACCAAACTGGATAAATGACGTATTTTGTGTCAGGAAAGCAATGTTTGAAGATAATAAATTATTATTTTGTCGATTATTTTATATTACTTACTTACCATTAAGAACAAAGACGAGTCAAGTAGAGAGAAAGGTCCTTTACGGGATAATCAAATACAGGGAGCATCGACTGTATACATCTACACCCATAGCAACAAGTATTCTTCGTAAATTAATGAAAAATATTTTACTACACGTTGAGAAATCGGCTTGCTATGAATTATAGGGTCCTCCTCAGGTGTAAGGGAACGTTTTTAATAGATACAAAAACCAAGTATTTGATTGCCTGTGGTCTCCACACTAGATTCATCTGTATCGTGGAGACCTTAATTTTCTTATGTTTTCCGTTGGACTAGGACTACATTACAAAAAGAAATACATTACAAAGAAGAAAAGTAAAGTAAAACGGTAAGCAGAAACGTTAGATAGGTGTACACAATTATTTTATTATATTAGGTGTATATGTATAAAAAAACGCGCCTCTTACGCTAATGGTGTTGTGGAAATGAGTTTTGAGCAAAACGAATGTTGAAGTAAACTTTGCGACGGCCGTACGCTAAATCTATTGATTTGACAAAAAAAAAGGTCATTACATAAATTAAAGGAAATTTTCTCTAGTGTAATTTATTACATACCTATTTTAATCGTGCACTAACGAAAATATTAAATCATTAGAAGTTTGTCAACACAGAATGGAAAGGAGTATACTTAACATAAAATTAAAAGATAAAGTTCGATTAACTAAAATTAGAAAACAAACTAAGATTATAGATATTAAATACCAAATTAGAAAACTAAAATGGAAATGGACTGGACATCTAATAAGAAGCAAGACTGAAAAATGGGCCAAAGAAGTGACAGAATGGTGTCCTAGATACAAAAAAAGAAATAAAGGAAGACCGCATCGTCGTTGGGAAGACGACATCAAAAAGATAGCAGGAATAACTTGGACGCGGAAAGCACAGGACAGATCTTTGTGGAGAATACTTGGGGAGGCCTATGCTGAAAAGCAAGACAATCCAAAAACCGGTGTCTAAAAAAAAAAAAACAAAATATGCATTAATTTACATAAACCTGTTTATATATTTTACGTGTTAGATTAAGATGAAATGTAAATTGTAAGATTGTTAATAAAGGCTATATTATATTATATTATTTTAATCGTAAAACGAATCGGAAAGGAGATATTGTCAAAAAACTGTTATTAGACGCCATCTTTACAAAAAAGCGGCGCGAGCGGCAAAGTTACGAGGTGGCAAAGTTGAAATTTGCAAGGAGCACATCGAAATCTATAAGATTACCAATTTTCAAAACTTCCGGAAATCTTTTCAGGTAACCTCATTTCGTAGCACCAAGTGACTGTACTATCTAAAATACATTTCACCTGTTGTCCAGGCATGAAGCTGCCAGTCACCCGAACTTGGGCGTCCAACTCGACGTGTTCGAGGAGCAGCGGGAGAGCGACGAGGCGCAGGGCCCGGGGGGCATCAACCTCAACTCGCATCTAGACGTGTTCTACGCTATCTTGAAACAGGTATATTAATAGAAAAACACTCGGATTAAAAGTGTCGGGTAGGAGAAAAATACTTTGCGACATTTACTCATACCTACAAAATATACAGAAAAAAAGAAAAATAAAATTCGGAATAATGTGACCACAAACACTGTGATACGAAATAGGCTACTTGAATCTTTTGTAAACAGTCTTTAAACTGAATTATGGAAATATTATAAGCTATATTTTATTTTGTCCCGTCAATAATAACCAGTAAAAAATTTAATATAAATGAAAAAATATCTACGTAAAATTTTTGCCGCCAAAACACAACACATTAGCAAGTGACGTCATTCATAGAGATAACAGCGTGATTGGCGTTCGCAGTGATGTGATATATCACGTCACCGCAAGCGCCAATCACAAACCGATGCCTTGTAGCGAATGACGTGATAGTTTATGATTGGCGTTTGCGGTGACGTGATAAAAATACAATTTTGTTTTATAAAATATTACAACTACGAGATTATTTTCACTAATAAAAATGTGATTAGAGTTTCTAGACATCTAAACTGCCTATATGCAAAAAATCTTCTTAGGTTTATACTGCAGGCCTATTGATACGCTTGATTGGATGTTGGCTCGCGCCGATTCTAGATGGCGCGACTTGTTTCCGTAAAGAGTAGGGAGTTAGAGAGGGGTAGCGATCGGGCGGGAACAAATGGCGATATAAGGTTTTTGAAGCCGATTTTACGCTCGCCGTTAAGTCGGCTTCAGTAATCTCGTGGCGTTCGAGCCGTCCACATTTCTTGTTGTGTAATTCTTTATGGCTTACACATTACGCTTTAAAAGCTTTCTTTTTCTATATTCAGGATAGCTCCCTGATTTTGCTTTCCATTGGTGTAGAATATTTCTATTTCAAATCGGTCTAGTAGTTTTTGAGTTTATTTATTTATTTATTCGTTACATACAAATCTTTCTTCTTTATAATATTAGTATACATGTGAGGAATAATCATCGATCGTAAATCGTTAGATGGGCCTCTAAGCGTCGCGGAATTGTCATTGGTTTTGCATATTGAGTACGTCATCACTCGTAATACATTTCTCTTTAGTCATGGTGGCTTGTGAGGACGAAGGCATAATTAAGGGATTAAAATAAAAAAATATATATATATTTTTAAGTCCACGTCCATTCACAGCATGCGCTTGTTACGTACTAAGATAAGATGTGCATGCACGTCTTTGTGCATTGACATAAAATTGTGCGTTCATTAGTATGGAGGGGCCCATCTAACGATTTATATCGATGGAAATAATAGTATAAAATTCCGTTTTGTTCAGGTTTCAGACACACCACAAGAAATCCCATTCCTGAGCATTCTCCAGCACTTACTGCGAATAGACCCCAAAGAGGCGGTCAGCGATATCGTGTGGGACACAGCGGAGACACTGGTGCACCGAGCCACACTCCTGGAGACCAGGGAAGATGCTGCCAAACTCCTCAGAGCACCCAGTGTACAGGTAAGTCATTACTTCTTTTTTTTTCTAAGACAAGTTAGCCCTTGACTGCGATATCGTCTAATGTCACGAGTAAGTGACGTGCACTCAAAAGATGGAAGCGGGCTTACTTGAAAGTAGGTATATTGTTTACCTATTGTTTATTTGCAAGAATACAACATTCCACTAAATTAATAGTGTGCAAATATAAATATACAAATAGTCACAATTACCAAATTAAATGAAATGAGATTAAGAAAAAGATAAATACAGTCACAATTACTAAATTAAATTAAATGAAATTACAAACAAAACAGAAAAAATAACACCAATAGTCATAATTACCAAATTAAATTAAAAATAAAAATAAAATAAAGTTACAATTGCAATACAATATACAAAATTCATTATTTTTACAATTAACATTTTTACAATTATTATTTTAATAGTTCTTTGACATTATAGTAGGTTTTACTTATCAACCAGTCGTATAATTTTCTTTTAAATTTATACAGGATGCTCTGGAGTATTTCCCATAACTTAATTAAAAATGTCTGAAGAACATGTGTTCTAAAATGAATATTTTCGGAGTAAATAATATTCCTTAAATTATGACGTAGCCAAACTGATTCCTTGATAAATATTATGAAGTAGCTAATAGCTTACTAGTGAAGTGTGGACTGCCATTTGCAATATCTCGTGGATATCGACAGTATTACCACTACGATTACGTATTTTAAAGTTTTACTATGTAAATAATTAGCTATATATCCCTATATGACATTCTATGTAAATTATTGACTGTATTCCTAAGTTATTTCATGTAAGCATTGACTGTATTCCCGTATGCCTAAATTTTACTAAATGAATTATTGACTATTCCTAAGTTATACTATGTTAATTATCGACTATATGCCTAAGTTACTCTATGTAAAATATTGAAGGTATTCCCTTCTTCTTTCTAAGGTGCCTCTCCGACTAGCGAAGGTTGGCAGTCAGTTTCTTGAACTCGTCTCTATTTTCTGAGACTTTTCCATACTGACGACTAGGGAAAATAGTGCAGTGGTTTCCCGTTGCCTTCTGCAAGGTATTCCCAAGTTATTTTAAATATAAACTAACGTAACAGATTTTTTAATGTGACAATTTCAGGCTAAGGTGGGCTGCACGTGTCAGCATAGAGACCTCTCAGGGTCCAACCGGAAGCAGAGTCTACAACGAGCATTGTCTCCACCGCCGCCGCCGCCGCCCGCGCCCGCGCCTCCTCCTCCCGGTAAGATCTATCTTCTAGTGACCTTTAAAGGCCTCTAAAGGCCGCGACATATCTTGTGATGACAATATGACACACTGTCGACCAATAGCAGCCTAACCAATAATATCACTCAGTCCCGGCCAACAGCCTTCAGAAGAAATATCAATGTTGTCTATCATATGTTTTGCTAAAATAATAACAACAGGCGTTCTTTACAAGTTACCTTGACTACAATCTCACCTGATGGTAAGTGATGATACAATCTAAGATGGAAGCGGGCTAACTTGTTAGAAGAATGAAAAAATCTTCACTTTCGGTTTCTACATGACATGGTGGCTAAGTTTAACTGCAATTGAGAACAGAGGTCTCTCGGGGTCCAACCAGAAGCAAAATCCGGTCATTATAGTAATTGTTTCAAAATGGATGAAAGCCGTGTATTAAGTTTAAAGAATATTTGCCATATTTTTTATAACATGACCAATATTGGATAGAAGCAGGCGTTACTTTGCGGAAGTTCATCATGATTATATAATGATTTATTTATTTTGCTATCATCCGCGAAAATTCGGCGAACCCATGCGACAACGTCACCCAGGTCCGACAAAATACTCTCTACGTACGTTTCACCCCGAAACCGGAGCATCCTCAGGAGATGTTGACTCTACAACTTTGACAAGACTTTGCAATTGCACGTTGTAGAGTCAACATCTCCTGAGGATGCTCCGGTTTCGGGGTGAAACGTACGTAGAGAGTATTTTGTCGGACCTGGGTGACGTTGTCGCATGGGTTCGCCGAATTTTCGCGGATGATAGCAAAATAAATAAATCATTATATAATCATGACCAATATTCCCATTCCCCTCCAACTAGTCGGGAAAGACTGTGCTAGGAGTGGGTACGACAATAGACCAACGGGGTGAGGATTGAACCACCACCCTTCGGTGATGAATCCAACCGTTCTTACCGTTGAGCTATTGAGGCTTTTTAATTTTTTATCGAGTTTAAGCACCATATACCCACATTATAAGCCGTTACAATGGGCTGATAATGAAGACCTACTTGTGAGGAAATACTATCCTTGTCAAATAGATCTCGAACGATAAGGATATCACTCTAATCAGCTGAATTCTGATTTTCTATTCCAGCGATCCCCCCACCATTACCACCCGCGCCGCCAGCTCCCCCCGCACCCCCCGCACTGCGCGGCGCTCCCCCTCCCCCACCGCTCGGCGCGCCCTCACCCCCGCCGGCGCCCGCGCTCAACATCAAGCTACCCCAACAAGAGACGCCGCTGCCGAAGACAAAAATGAAGACCATCAATTGGAACAAAATACCCAGCAATAAAGTGAGTGCTTATTAAAGTTTGAATATTAATGCAGGTAAGAAAGAAGAAAGAAAGAAAGAAAAAACATTTATTTCAAAAAAATAAATTTAACCTTAACCACTTAATAGAATAATTGTAGTGTAGTGCTCAATACTCAAACCGCTTAGTCTAAACATCAGAACACCAATGTGTCATATTTGGCACAACCTTGAAAAAGCATCCAGCTCAGCATTGTGCTGCATGTACCAAGAGAATATTGGACATACAGCGCTGATTTTCAGCTGATAACCTTAAACCTGGCGACACCACCTACCTATCACAATAAATAAATATCAGTTAAGTTTTAATGCAGTCACTACAAAAGTGATTTTAAGTGAATTTTATATTTTCATGGATAATCACGTAACATTCTTTATTAGCGAATAATAAATTTTCGTACTTAGGTATAATCTACATTATTTGTGCTAGTTTAAAGATTATTATTTGCAAGCATATTTATTTAACGAAAGATTCATTAATTAAAATAAGTTAATCATTAACATTTTTTTTTATATAAATAAATACCATAGAATAGAATAATATCTGAGGGCACGGCAGTGCCCCCGCAAGTCGAGCAAATTTCTTATTTCTTGTACTTATTGTGTTACCACAGAATTATCAAACTATAGGTCAAATAATTTTCTCTCTAGGTAGTCGGTCAAAACAACATTTGGTCGATCGTAGCGTCGAGCCACAAACATTCGCCGAAGACGGAACTTGACTGGAGCGAGATCGAAGGACTCTTCTGCCAACAGGTATTTATACAAAGTGCTATTCGGTAACTTTATTCAGTAGCGCTATTTAGTAGTGCCATTCAGTAGTGCTATTCAGTAACTCTATTCAGTAGCGCTATTCAGTAGGGCCATTCAGTAGCGTTATTCCGCGCATTTAAAAACTAGCAGCCTGTTGGATTTAGCCCATTGTGCCAATGGACCAGGCTTCATCGCCTTGGGTCGGACTATGTCGTAGTCCATATTATATCTTCTGTATATAGAGTTGCGTTGTTGCCCGTCAAACCTCATTGAAGTTGCGTGGTGCGTAAGCTCCTTAACCACCTTTCCTCTAAGGAGCCTTGGTCCAATAGTCCACCAATAGTTCAATAGTCTTGGGCTAAGAATAATGATTATTGTGCAGGTACAGCCACCGGGTTCAGCTGGTTCATCACCACGTCTTGGTCGAAGTCCAATTTGTGACAACTCCGGGGAGAGGAAACCGAGGAAGGAGCCGTCTGAGATCACACTCCTGGATGGCAAGAGGAGTCTCAACGTCAACATTTTCTTGAAGCAGTTCCGAAGGTATTTATTCAGTTATGAGAACAAAATTATGTGCGCTCAGTGGAGTAGCTAAATTCGGCTAACTTTTTGCAGTGATTTTATCGACACGTGACATGTCTGTCTACACTAATATTGTAAAGAGGAAAACTTTGTTTGTATGTTTGTTTGATTGTAATGAATAGGCTCAAAAACTACTGGACCGATGGATTTTAAAAATTCTTTCACCATTCGAAAGCAACATTATCCACAAGTTTTATTTTGGAAAAAAATAGGGTTTCGTAAGATATTTGAGGTTTTCAGACACAAGGTGTAAAAAATCAACCACAAAAGTTACTTATAGATTAGGGGTAGGGTAGGGGTCGGGTAGGGCTAGGGTAGGGGTAGGTAGGAGTAGGGTAGGGGTAGGGTAGGGATAGGGTAGGGGTAGGTGAAAGTTTAACGCGGACGTAGTCGCGGGCGTCGGCTAGTAGCATATAATGTCATTGATCATAATCTGAATCTCATTCTAATAAACCGACTTTCAAAAAGGATAGGGCACTTATAAAAACTGTAAACTATTCTATATATTTTTTTTTGTTTTTTCTATAATTTCCAGTTCCAACGACGACATAATCCAGCTAATACGCGAGGGCGCTCACGACGACATCGGCACTGAGAAGCTGCGAGGGTTGCTCAAGATCCTGCCCGAGATGGACGAGTGCGAGATGCTCAAAGCGTTCAGCGGTGACGTCACCAAGCTGGGCAACGCTGAGAAGTTCCTCATGCAGCTTATCCAGCTACCCAAGTAGGTTTCAAGCTATTGTAACACTAGTCCATACTAATACATATGTACTGGTGTATATCTATATCACCATTCCACGTGGGTATGATTTGTATAGTCTATTCTATATCTACCTATAATTATTCTATATTCTATCTATTCTATATCTATATCTATACTTATAACAGAACTGGTCGAATTCGATACATTTATTCGCAATTTAAGATTTTACTTATACCATTTGTAACACCAAACGTTACCGTGACATAGAGTACTACTAGCGCCATCTAGAATCTATACTTATAATACGAATTCTATACATTTGGTATGTTTACAGCTACAAGTTGAGGATAGAGTGCATGCTGCTGAAGGAGGAGTGGGCGTCCACGGCGGGGTACTTGGAGAGTGCCATCAACGCTATACTGGTGGCCGGAGACGACCTCACCTCCTCCAGAGCTATACAGGTTTGTGCACTATTTTGTTGTCTATAATCTATATATGTAGCAGAACTACTGGATGTTGGCAGCTCAAAACTGTGGTGTTTAGAAGTCTATGCATGAGATCTATGTCCAACTGTGGACGTCCATCGAATGTACGTAACCATGGAATATTTACGTAATAATTAATCTAATATAGATTAACCAGCAAAATCTCTCTATAACTTGCTAAAAGACCTTGGCCTCTCTTGAAGTGCAGCTAGTTCTATATTGGAACGAGTATCCAAAGCTGTTCTAATAGGATCTTACCAAATTTGACGGCAGGGAGAACAACACGAGCGGAGAACGGGGAGTGTTGATCGATCGTCAAGGAATTCCTTAACCCTACAACCTGTAGTCACAAGTCCGGGACCCTGCTCGGAGTTTTTCTCTCTACCACGCGATGGACCCGGCACCTGCTCGGTGAATCCATGGAATGCTAAGATATTCGTCTCACTCTTAAAATACTTTCCCACCTATTTTCGAATAACGGTTTTTGGAATATTTAAAGTGCCGTAAGGGTAAAACTGAATCCTATTACTAAAACTCCACTGTAAGTCTGCCAGTGAGCTGACTGTATTTCATGAATCGTAATAGACAATTAAATTTTTTACAGATGGTGTATTTCAGTTGACGATACTATGACAAATACTAAAAACAGAATAATATTAGTGGGTTCCCATACATCAAACGTGATATTTTTTTGCCCGTTTTTGCTCGATGTTGACATCAGCAACATGTAGATATTTCAAATATTCTCACAATATTGAGTTAAATAAGAATGAATATTTAAAGGGGTTTCTTACAACTACAACAGACATAATAGTTTGCCGTTTTTATAGATACGGAACGGCACGGAACACTTCGTGTGCGAGTTTGCACTCGCACTTGGTCGGTTTTATTTAATACTAGCTGAAGCCGCGCGGTTTCACCCACGTGGTTCCCGGCCCCGTAGGAGTACAGGGATAATATATAGCCTATAGCCTTCCTCGGTAAATGGGCTATCTAACACTGAAATAATTTTTCAAATCGGACCAGTAAGTAGTTCCTGAGATTAGCGCGTTCAATCAAACAAACAAACCCTTCAGCTTTATATAGATTCTTTTGTGTTTCTTCTCAAAAATCATTTATTTCAAGTAGGCTCAGTTTACAAGCACTTTTGACTATTTGTAAAGATTCTACCACCGGTTCGGAAGGCAGGTTCTGCTGAGAAGAAACCGGCAAGAATCTCAACAGTTGCTCTTTTTAAAAAATCATACAGTATTATAATTTACAATTGATGACAACATTACAATTTCTTACAGTTTTTCTTTTTGTGTGAAGGTGGAAGCTGATCCAACGGCCTCCAAGCAACTTTATCATTGAGGAACTCGTCAATGTTGTAGTAACCTCGACTAAGTACTTAAATGTTTTTTGACACATTGCTTAAAGCTATGCATTGGCAGGTCCATCACAGTCTTGGGGATCTTGTTATAGATTTTTTTTTTAATTCAGTGCATTTTCTTTCAGGAAATCCTATACATAGCGCTAATAGCAGGCAACTTCCTGAACGCGGGCGGGTACGCGGGCGGCGCGGCGGGGGTCAAGCTGTCGTCGCTACAGAAGCTGTCGGACATCCGCGCCAACAAGCCCGGCATGAACCTCATGCACTACGTCGCTATGGTGAGTAACGCCATCGACATTATGCATCGAGTTACTATATACACCCTCAATACACTACTTGTGAAGTCAATCGAAGTTATGAATGTTATTTAAACGGGTACATACCACGATAAAAAGACGAGATTTTTTAATGTCGATATTTCGACCCAGTTGCATGGATCGTGGTCACGACGGAACTGAAGTTGCGAGATGAGAAGTGAAGTCAGCTGTTAGGGGCAGAATCGATCTACCCTCTTTCTGGTTCTTTTTCTTTTTTCTTCAACAACACTCAAGACATCGATTTTATTATTATGCGTATCGCGGCGCCCTATTGGTTTGCACAATTCTACCACCGGGTCAATCAATCGAAGTTAATCGAAGTACTTAGTGGATAGTGTAGACATAAACTTCGCTTCAACTCGTGCAATTTAGCTGTTAAGGGAAATTAAAGGCGCGAACTAGCGTCGGTAAAAGAAGGAGGCGGGTAGTGTGGTAACTTGAACTTTCCTGTGCCGGCCAAAGAACGGCGGTTATGGGCGTTTTTTTATTTATTTTTTATTCTCTACAGGTTATCCCTTGACTACAATCTTACCAAATGGCAAGTGACGATGCAATCTAAGATGGAAGCGAGATAACTTTTTAGGAGTAGGACGAATTCCACACTCCTTTTGGTTTCTACACGACGGAACGCTAAATCGCTTGGCGGTACGTTTTTGTCGGTAGTGATCATGCGCTGTCTTTGTGGGGTGGGAGGCGTTGGCGCGCGGCAGTCCTCTGCCTTAGGCTTGATGAGCTCATGTGACGCCTCGTACACGGCACTTTGCACATACTACACACTGTTGATTGTTTTGTGCGCGACTCGAGTCGATAAGCGGAGATTTTTGCTCACAGGCAAAATAATTAATTTGTCGCTTATTACACGCGTGTTCGCTGTTTTACTAACAGGTGGAAACCTAGAACTTTCAGGGTGTCACTTCAGGGCGGAAGTTCTTACGGCCCCGGGGCAGTGTTGCCATGATTAAAAAAATCACGGTATTTGGTGTGAACATTAGCCTTGCCTCGCTCAACTTCCAATTGTTATCGGTTTTTGCCCGAGTCATACTTCTCCTAGCGAGTCGAGGTTCGAGGAGGTCGAGGAGGAGATTAGCATAGTAGTGTAGGGAGGTCGAGCACCTCGCTACACTACTCTGCTAATCTCGGGACTTCGTCGAAGAACTGAGACGAGTATATTTAAGATACCAGTAATCATAACTGCATCTCTTTCAAGTGCGACGATATTGCGCCACTTTATAGTTTCTTGCTAGCTAACTATAGAAAGCAGTAAACGCCACGTGGCGTAAATAAAAGACGTAACCTTATATTATAATCCTTAACCGTTCTGACCTGATGTTAAGTGACGATGCAGTCTAAGATAGCAGCGGGTTTACTTGGAAAAGGCGCAAGTATATTTTTCCCTTAAGTACTTCTAACGGTTGCTACACAGCATCATACATAGTTGATTTGAATTCACAGCAAGCTGAACGCAAAAACAAAGAACTGATCCACTTCGCTGACGACATCCGTGTTTTGGAAGAAGCATCCAAAGCGAGTGTGGAGCAACTCCACAACGAGATCAACACGCTGTCGCAGCGAATCAGCACGCTCAAGCGAGACATACAGAACACCACGCATCTCGACATCAAGGAGCAGATGTGGGACTTTTTACAGGTACATTTCGAATTATCCATACGACAAAGACTTTGTAAAAGGAAAGAAAGTGTAGCCACCAGTTGCAGTGAACAACATAATATGCTTCGTAGCAGCCCATTGTAGACAATATTTCATGCGTGCGAGTGTAATTGTTGTTTTTAAATTATGTTCTATTTTACTATTTGATTGATCATCAATAGAAGAGAAGTTGTCGTTTCACTTGGTTGTAAGTAAAAATGTATAATTATAGACATGTGATGCGGAGGGATGAATGTCATTTTACCAGAAGAATGATGAAATTGTAAATGAAAAGGAGATGGTTGGAGTATGTGAAAGAGGATATGTGTGTTGTTGTGTGTAAAAGTAGTAGATGATAAGTTGAAGAACGATAGAAGACAAGAAGCGACTAGAAGAGATTGACATATTTTGCCGACTCCACTTAATAGGGGTAAGGGAAAGGAGATTAGGTAAGTAATGGTATTAATATGGAAGGGCAGGCAGTTAATTAAAAGCTCGAATCGAATGACTTACTAAAAGTGGACTAAGAAAAAAATTTGTGGGCAGTATTTTTTAAATTTGTTTTGGTTTACCGACCTTTGACTTTGACATTATGGTTTTGTTTCTACAGGTTGCTGAAAGAGAAGTATCGGCTCTAAACAAAGACATGGAAGAAGTGGAGAGCATGAGAAAGCAGCTTGCAGACTTCTTTTGTGAAGATCCCGTTTCATTCAAACTTGAGGAATGCTTTAAGGTAATTCTTATGAGTATATAGAATATAGACGGTTCTGTCTTATGGTATTAATTATGAAGTAGACAAGATAACACCAGATGCTATTTTAAATAAAATATCTTAATATCTTAATTTATGTATTTTTATTATTTAATTTATCTGCTGTCTTCATCACACTAATCGTATTTTAAATAATAGATCATAATATAAATATTTTATGTGAAAAGTTGAAGATACACGTAAAACCGACGATATTATAGATACTTGGTTTATTATTTTTCCAGATATTTGTGACATTCTGCACCAAGTTCCGATCAGCAGTTAGCGACAATGAGAGGCGAAGAGCGCATGAGGAACAAGCAGCTGCCAGGAGACGAGCTCGTGACCAGGCGGCCATTAACGTAGCCAAGACTAGGGCAGGTTCGTTCAATAAAGCACTTCGTTATTCATTACATACTGAAATAAAAATAACTCCTAGAATTGGATTATTATTCAATACAGATATACAAAATTATCTAAATCTTGTGTACAATTGTATAAAAAATGTGAAGTACAAAAGTTTTAAGTTAGGCATTTGACTAAGTCGAACATCACATTTACAGCTATTTCAAATATTTTTATAAAATTAAATAAATTTCACAATATTTTGAATTATTGTTGTTATTAATTTTGCAGAACAAAAAAAAATGTTCCCATAATTGATATAATGTAAAAGATTGTCTTACAAGGGTGTCTTTGAGGTCCGCTCTTATTTATACATGTTATCGTCAATGCTTTATTACGGGCATGATATTTTTTAATCACAGTTTCTTAATATTCAACTGAAAGTAGATTAGTGTATCTTTATATGATTGATTCCAGAAACTAAAGCATATTGATGTAATATTTGTTACAGGTGGTAGTATGTGCAGTACACCGGTGTCGGAGTGCGAGTCGCTCATGGAATCTCTGTTATTGGATATAAGGAATGGTCTGGGTAGAAGATCTTTAAGGAAATCACACGATCCATCGCCTTCACCAGGTATATTTTAAAATTCATTTGTTTAATTTGTAATGTATTTCTTTGTTGTCATATCCTGAATTTTATAATAGAACTAAAGTGTTTTTAGATAGCATGGGTACGGTGACAGATGCCTGTATGACGTTCATAATACGTACTATTATCGTGAATCGCGGCAAACTTTCGAGAGTGAAACGAACTGTCACCCGCACCATCCTACATGAAACAAACTGTAACGGACTAACCGCCGTGGTTCCTGTTCCCGTGGAAATATGAACGAAATGATACGAAATACGAATACCTATGTTACTCGTTAATAATAGTATACTCGTAGCTTTCCATTGGTGAAAAAAAATTTAAAATCGGTTTACTGGTTTACTGGTTTGAAATCTTAAAAAAGTAATTCCCAATGATTGAACTGAAATTTTCTATACCTAAAAAAAACAGTTTACACATATTAATAAATTTAAAAAAAGGGAGATCGATGGGTCTCTAGTCGACTTTCTTAGTGAGAGTATTTTTTCGTCTTTCAAAAGATATCTCGTGACGCGCATATTAGGCCTACAGCCCAGGAGTCATTTGACCCTTAGCCCTTGGTAAGAGTATTTTTATTTTATTTTGATTTATCAATACAGACGTGACTCCCACGGGTAGCCTGCGGCGCAGGAGTAGAGCCAGCCCGGGAGACGATGAGGATGGCTTGCTGGAGTTCCTGCGACACTCCTCGCCTGCTGCCAACGAGTTGAGAGAGAGGAGTGCTTGGGGGAGCCTGGGTAATACACTATTTATTATATAAAAAAAATTAGGGTTCCGTAGCTCACAAGGAATCCTTATAATTTCGCCATGTTTGTCTATCCGTCCGCTCTCTTTATTATCTCTGAAAATTCGTCTTGGAAGAATAAATGTTACTATAGTCCACCTCGATACTAATGTCTATATGACAGACCCAAACAACAGAATAGGTTCAAGGAGCAAATGAACCATTAGACCAACAAGACAGTAGGCAGTAGGGAACACATTTTTTTATTCTTTACAAGTTGGGCTGTGACTGCAATCTCACCTGATGGTAAGTGATGATGCAGTCTAAGATGGAAACGGGCTAACTTGTTAGGAGGATGAAAATTAACACCCTTTTTCAGTTTTGTACCGGAACGCTAAATCTTTGCTGATACGAAGGTAACTAGCCACAGCAGACCTGGACCGAATAAGAAAACCTCAATCGGCAAAGCCGTAATCGAACCCAGGACCTCTGTTTTGTAAATCCATCGCGCATACCACCATGCCACGGAGGTCGTAAAATACTGTATTTCAAGAAATAATGTTCAATTTTAGACCTTATTACAATAACACACGATTCATTTCAGATCGCTCGTGGTCGCGTCGTGGTCCGGTGCGCGCGCGGCTCGAGATCCCCGATAGAGAGCGAACGGGAGAAAGGGACAGACCCGCCTCCCCGCGCGCCTCGCCACCCTCCCCGCCGTCGCCCGCCGTACCAGACACTACCACCGCTAAACCGAAGTACGGAACCATTTACAAGATTTTTGTCAAATATGACAATAATTTTCTACTGACTATCGACTGACTTCTGACTATCATTTATTAATATGTCCTTTTTTTAAATTATAAAAATATAAAGTAGATGGTCCAAAATAGTATGGAGCCCAGGATCAGTCATTGTACCCTGGTGGAAATAAAAGAAAATATTTTTTTAAACTATTTTCGGTTAAACAAATCTACGAATTTACTTTATTTCTTGCGAAATAATATTCATTCTCTCCCAAGAAATGCAACACTATTTATGTGTAATAATAGCGGATAAATGACGTTTTCAATGCAGTAATCGATTTGACGTTTGCTGTCAATTGTCATGTCATAGTTTCTTTAAGGGCGCCATCTTTATATAACTCAAAAACTTCGGTTTTAATTTTATTTAGTTAGTTAAATTTATTCTCTTTAATAATTATTAAAGATTTAATAAAATCCTTGTATTTTTAAATTTTAATGATACGGGGTACAAGAGTGGAGCTGAAATGGACCTTCTCCTTTAACACTATTAAAAATTTATAAAAAAATTACAATACCTAATATATATTTTTTTTGGTTTATGAATACTGTTGTACTAATAATTAAAAATGGTAATTTATATGTTGGCGCTTTCAAATTTTCGATATTGCATATCATTTTAAACTTTTTAGAGTTTCTAACATTTCTTCAGAAATATATATAAAGGCGAATGTACTAAATTCCACTTCTGATAACGGAGAAGCCGTAGCCTCAGGGCAGGTTCTAAGCTTTACGTGTCAAGGGATGGCAGATAGGTACGGTACACAAAGTAACATCGATCATTACTGGATCGACCGACAGTTCTACCCTCTAACTACAATATTGATCAAGTATAGAGCTGATACTATTAAATGTAAACCAGGATTAACTATCGTATAGTAGAGAGTCAAGCACGAGCGAAATCACGGACTGGCAAACACTAGTAGCAGGGTTAAAGGATCCTTTTACAACATGTTCTCCGCTCGTATTGATTCCCAGCTAAGTAACTAACAATGCCTAAACTTCTCACTTTCACTATTTAACAAATGGAAGACGATTATCAATTCCGAGAACGCGATTACAACTGAACTGCTCAATTAGCAAACTACAGTGGGGCAGGGTGCCTCACTCTGTCAAACATACCGGCTACGCGCCATTTGGACGCGATGCTATTAGACAAGAGTCACGTTATCAACCTTTTACAGTCTTATTTATTAAAACAGTAAATAATTAAATCACAATTACTTGAAAACTTGATTCTAATATTATCACATTAATTAACGTAGATTTTGCTAACCGATCAAATAACTCACTCCGCCGATGGCGACAAGCCGACGTATACCTATCAAGTTTTATCCAATTATCTTTAAGTATGACGTAGTTGTATCAGTTTGTACTACTACTTAAAGAAAAAATGCATCATACATCTATCACTGAAAACTGCTTCGAAATCGGACTAGTAGTTTTGGAGATAAGTGGGGACATTGATTGTATAATTTTAAAAAAATTACGCCCCGTCGTGGGTATATAAGTACTCGAAGTCTTTAGTACGTTGTACGTCTTGACGTTCGAAATTCAAAATTAAATTCACGCTAGCGAACAAAACAAAGTTTCCTTCGCTGATACAGTTTAACCAAGAAACTTTTTGACTTTTTGAACTAGTGAGATGTTTGTTCCCAGGGAATGGCGCCAGAAGATCGAGTCGTGGCTGCGCGCCAGCAGCGAGGAGGAGCGCCGGCCCCGTCGCGCACCCTCGCTGCACGCCACGCTGCACCGGCGCTCCTTGGAAAACGATTCCGGTACACACTTTACTAACATAATAGGGTAGTTGACACTTTTTTGAAATGGTCTTAAATAGTTCATTATCGTTTTTGTCGTCGTCGTCGTCATCAACCCATATTCGGCTCATTGCTGACCTCGAGTCTCCTCTCAGATTGAGAGGGGTTAGGTTAATAGTCCACCACGCTGGCCCAATGCGGATTGGCAGACTTCACACACTCGGAATATTAATATAATTCTCTGGTATGTAGGTTTCCTCACGATGTTTTCCTTCACCGATTGAGACACGTGATATTTAATTTCTTAAAATGCACACAACTGAAATGTTAGAGGTGCATGCCCCGGACCGGATTCGAACCCACACCCTCCGGAATCGGAGGCAGAGGTCATGTCCACTGGGCTATCACGGCTCACATTTTCGTTTTACAAGATTGAATTTTTTTTTATTGAGACGTAATTAAATGAAAAATTTAGTTTTTAAATATATTTTTGACAATATGATCCAAAACGCTTGTAGGCCATGACGGTCTATGTTTCAACTGTTTCATGACGTCACTATAACAAATCTCTTACAAACGGAGCGTTTGACAAAAATATTGGTATAACAATTAGTTTAACGTTTAGTACATCAAGTAACATTGAACGTCAGAAAATGGACGACAGCGTTTTTGACATTTGGCAAATTTGAAAACAAAATTTTAAATTAAGTTTAATAAGAAATCCTTAAATTTATTAATTATTATTGATAATTATATTTCGGACCCTTATTCCATTTAAGTACTATGCGAAATTAATATTGTTTATATTAAATTTGATATGAGTCAACTACCCTATTCTATTGATCCATTGTCCATGATCTCCCGAAAGGGAACAGAGGTGGTTACCGGTAAATCTAAATTTCCCTGCGCTTTACCCGGGCAAAAGGATATAATATCTACATTTATGTTCTAATCAACAGTTCTCCAATACGAGTCCTGCTATGGTAACATTATACATACACTAGAAGAGTAAAAATGTTGAGGTAAAACTTATTTACACGCGCTTAATTTGGGGAGTAAGCCAGTGAATGCGTAACAAAAAGTGTAATCGGGTGAGGCGAACGGACGTTGAGAGAGAGAGCTAAAGAAGTTTTACTTCAGTGGTGTGGTCTAAAGTACACTCATTTTATACGCAGAGAGCGAGCGCAGTACGACGCTAGACACGCTGGCGGAGGGGCGCGCGGAGTGGCGCCCCGCCGTGCCCACCGACAACGACCTCGTGCGCGCCATCGAAGCCGTCGAAGGTAAGAACAAATTCTCCGTTTCTAAAAAAAAAAGGCGCCACGACAGTATATTGCCGTGTGTGACATAGCATACACAAAGGTTCCTATTAAAGAGTATTCAGTGTTTTAAAAATGATAAATACGCTTCAATAAAAGAGCATACATCGCTCATTTTCGAGCATTGACAAAGTAGTTATTTGTGCCGGTGAGTGCTAATCACTTAATAACTTCAACCAAAAGTGAACCCAATGAAAAATAGACCAGTAGTAGGTAGACAGAATATTAGATTCTAAAACCTGGTATTGTTAAATAATTGAAAGTTTCTGTGCTTTCCAGATGTTCAACCGAAACCAAAAGAAAGATTACCGTGGAGGAAGACGGAGGAAAACGAAGAAATGCGACGACTAAGGAGACAACGATCGCGTCCGCAGATAGAGTCCCCGCAGCCTCTCGTGTCCATCTGTGAGGAGGAGAAGCGGAAGCTGCCCGACATCACCGTTACCAGTGCTAAAGACCAAACAGACAGGGCCGACCGAGTTGGCATAGATTCCGACAACATCGAAACACCGCCAGTGCAAAGGAAAATGTTCAATCCTCCACCAGAAAGAGAACCCTGTCGAAAATTCCACCCCTCCCTTTCAAGTTCTAGTCTCACAGATAAAGCGTCAGCGGAAATGAAGGATTTGTGTCAGGAAATTTTAGGCGACGGACAGTTCGACAGATTCTCCGCAGCCAGAAGGACGAGACGGTACAAACGAACTCCGGAGTCTAGTTCACCAGAAGAGGAGAAGAAACCGGAGATTCCAACGGAGCTCGTCGCAGAGACACAAGTTATCAGACCGTCTAAGCTAGACATCCAAGCGTCATATCCACTTGACACGCCAAAAGAGATAGCCGTAGCGAAACCAGTGGAAGAAGTGGTCAAAGACGAGAAGGAGGTGCGCTTGAGACGTTGGCAGGACAGACTAAAAAACCAAAGTACCCAAAGCACAGACAAAACGCCAGCCAAAGATAACAAATCGGTGCCATATTCAAGGATGAGGCGGCAGACTTCGATAAATCAGGAGGACGTCCAGAAAGCCATCAGAGAATTGAAGTCACCCACGCAGACACCTACAGGTGTGTGGTCTAGGAGTGCTTACAGAAGATCTTTGAACGTGAAGGATAAGCCTGTCACAACCGAAAGGACAACGTCCCCAAGGATACCAAAAGTCAAGAGCGAGCACGAACTGAATGACGAAGGTTTCGAAGAGACGCAGAGTCTGAATTCAGAGAGCGCATCCCAAGGCGCTTCGTCGGGTTGTAACATGGATTGTGAATCTCCTACGCCGAAGAAAGCCACAGAAATCCCAAAGAAAATACCTACCAAAGAGACAAAAACGCCGCCGCGGACACCGTTTGATCCGAAGCGGCCGTTCGCAAAACGGGCGAGCTCTTTACGAGTCGAGAGGTCTGCTTCCCGGGCGTCTTTACGGAGTTCCAGAAGCTCTTTGAACAGTTCGGCATCCGTAGCCACTGTAAAAAGAGCTCCCGTCCCAGTGAAGCCAGCTCCGAAACCGATTCCAAAGCCAATATCCAGGATGCCTGCGTCCAGGTCTTCTTCGAGTGGAAGTTCTGTGGGTGCTGCGAGACCTCCGATGAAGACGACTACCAAAAGTTCAGGGTTCATGAGACCCACACAAGCTTCTAAAGGAAGAGGTACAACTCCCCCTACAGGATTGAAAACTACTGTGAAACAGAATTGATTTGGGGTTTTTGTATGACAAGATTATTTAAACATGTCTACAATTGGAAAAATGTTACATTTGACACGCCAAGGGCGATAGTATTATAAAACACAAAATAACCAATTATATTGTTAAACAAAAAAAAATAATTATTGGAATCTTCAGATAAAAACGGTGCTGAATCTCAATGAATAAAAATCTGAAGCTTTCAATGACTGAGTCTAATCTAAGTCTAACACCTAGATCTGTCTAGAATTGAAATTATAATTTAATTATAGAAAAAAAAAATGCGTTAAGAATTATTATTATTGTCATAATAATTTGGCCCGTACGTAATTTTTACGAAAAATTTTTATCTATTAATTTTATAATTGAAAAATTCCAAATGATCAATTTTTTTTAGGTTTACGCTTTTTTAATGTGCCACGATTTTGTACGGGTAATGTAAACATTTTATTCTAAGTTCAACATACCAGTGATTTTTAATTTTTAATTAATTTTGGATATAACTTTCGTTTTAATAATTTAATTTTTGATAAATCCATAAAACTATTTTCTAAAAAAAATCCGTCCAATCACCATTGCACAAAGTTTTTCTAACTACCCACTTTTACACATATGCATGTGATTTTTGATAAAATGCAATTTACAAAATGTTTACACATTTTCAATGAAAATATTACGATCTGATTTTATACGTAAGCTATTTTTAAATAGTTATCTAGAGATATTTTATCTTCACCAAGTAAACATATGTTTTAACACCAATATCTTATTTTACGTGTTTATAAATTTTATTTACTAAAAGGAAAACAATAAATTTATATTCGTCAAGAGAATAGTTGTTATTTATTTATATAATATCGTTATCAACCCATATTCGGCTCACTGATGAGCACGAGTCTCCTCTCAGAATGTGAGGGTTTAGGCCAATAGTCCACCACGTTGGCCTAATGCGGATTGGCAGACTTCACACACGCAGAGAATTAAGAAAATTTTCTGGTATGCAGGTTTCCTCAAAAAGTTTTCCTTCACCGTTTGAGACACGTGATACTTAATTTCTTAAAATGCACACAACTGAAAAGTTGGCGGTGTATGCCCCGGACCGGATTCGAGCCCACACCCTCCGGAATCGGTTTGAACAAAAGTCAACCGCTACAGGAAATATCGCAATCACTTTCATTGCGTTGGGACTGGGACTACGTCCCCACTGGTTGAAATCTACTGGTCTATTTCTTTTCACGTCTTTGATCGCATGTTATATATATATCTTGTATCTTGACCCTAAGTGGAGTTAAAATAAGGTTAAAATAAACCAGGGGATAAGAAAACTCATTTATGTTATAGGTAACATTTTAATATCATTAATTTAACAATAAACTAAGCCTATCTTAATATCTTCGCGTACTTAAATGATCATCTTCATGTCAAGCGTGATTTGGCCCGCTCTAGACAAGCGCGGTCCACTGTAGACTCATTATCAATTACTATCAAGGAAAAAACGAAATTTCGCACAACAGAAAGAAACAAAAAAAACAATAACTAAAATAGTTTCCAACATGATAAGATCCTAAAAGGGTCTCCACGCAGGCGAATAAAGCGCGATGCGCATTATGATGAAGGACAAAATGGCAAAGATGATTATTTGAGTTCAGTTCTTTGTTAGGCAGCGTGCATGCCGTCACGCTGCTCACGGGAGCGATATTGTAAAATAATATTTTTTGCTAAAAATAATGTTCTAAGTATGGTGTATGATAATAATAATCATGAATTGTTTAGTGTGGGCATGGAGAACTTGTCGGGCAGGGAAGATGAGTGTTAATGCTTTTTAAAGGGATCCCTTACACCAAAAGTCACAAGTCCTGGAACCTGCTAGAGGTGTTTCCTCTACCACAAAATGATGGTACCAATAATCATTGTCGCTGATAACCATCATGTTACGTTGTCCTGCAGTGGATGTCCATCGGCTGTTAATGATGATGACGATCCATTTTTTATTTGATTTGACGAAGTTACAGTAGCCCTCCGTCCACCAGCTCTATGACTAAGTCTGTCATTTTCTTACGACACTTCGCGTTGGATGACAGAACTGGCATCATTTCTGACGGGTCCACCACTTCGCTCTCCTGTTAAAAAATAAATATTCGATCATCACTACAAGATATTAACACATGAGCTGTGGATAGCACAGTGGATTCATATCCATCCATCCACCCTCCGGATGTACGTTAAAATCCGGTCCGGGGCATGCACCTCCAAGTTTTCAGTTATGCGCATTTTAAGATATTGAATATCACGCGTCTTTAACGGTTCAAATGAAAAAAAAAACACTTGGAAATCGATCCATCTATTGAGTGCTAGAATGCCAGAGACACACACATCGATGTCAAACTTATAACAGAAAAAACAGATGAGGCTTACCTTCTCCTGATAAAGATTAGGTGCTTCGTTTCCGTCGCAAGTCAGAATTGGGTACATATCCAACGCACTCCCTAGACCGAAGTGACTGCTCCTTTTAAACTCTTCTTGTAACCTAGAATTAATAAAGATTATTGGTTTTTATTAGTACTTAAGTACTTTCCATGATATTAAAAAAAAAAAACAAAATGATTATCCTCCTGAGTAGAAAACCGCATAGCAAAACAACTGAACGATAAGGATCGGGACCGATAGCTTAAAGAGCTCTCCCAAGCGCTGGGTTGAATACCACCAACTTTCTCATTTATAACTGCTACAGAAAATTTCTTGGAAGAAAGAAAATCTAGTTATCTAGAGGCTCAGGACTCGAACCCAGGATCTCACAGCATCAATATAGTTAGCAACACAGTGCTTATCCTCATGTGCCTGTAATTTACTACACAATAACTACTCACATATCAGTCAGGGTATCTTTATCCATGATATTTCCATCGCTCATCTCCGTGAGTTTGGCGTACAGTTCGTCAGTATAGTAGCTCAGTAGTCCGTCCAGGTGTTCCGTACGTTGCTCCTTATCCAGGCACAGGTAGATGAGGAAGGCCAGGTCTGATGCTGGGGACGCGTAGCGCACTAATTGGAAGTCCACGATGTACATCTGGAGAATTTCAAACAAACTAAATTCATTGTCATGTCAGTCAATGTTCAGAACCAACAATTCCATTCTAAAGGAAGGAAAGACTTTGCCACACCTCCAGAATTTAGGATTACTCTGATACACTGGATACTGATGATCCGTGGTAGAGTGTTCCCATAATGCAGCCAATCACCAAAAGTGGAGGAGCATTGCACAGAAAACATCGATCATCGCAGCAACCACGACCACTTTGCCAAAAGTGAGTGGTTAAGGAGATTAAGAAGACCTAAATGATTGTGGTAAGTGTAAAACCATCGCTTATGTATTCATAATTCTATATCATTCTATTGAGTGACATTGCGAAGGGTAGTGCATGCAGGAACATGACCTTCAAAGTGCTTCCTGTGTCCATCAATAGCTTATAGGCGGGCGGCAGTAAAATTTTCCCCGAGCGAGAACAAGGTCTGTCACAAAAAGTTCTACTACTAAAAATTATAGGTAGGTACATACTCGTATTACCTAAAGTAGAAGCATTTTTAAAGTCCAGTTTGTAGGTGCGTCTACGGAATTGGAATAACAGATTCTACTGAAAAGATTAACAGTAGGTACTTCTTGACTGAAATATAAAAACGTCCATCGGTCTAGCACCCTATTAATGAAATTTTCCTTCAATATTGTATATAGCAATGCTGTTTGGCAGTATCGTCCGCGGACTAACTCTGAAAGTTCTACCACCTACTTTTTTAATAGACGTTAAAATAACTAGAAGAATCTCACCTCAGCAATGTCACCATTGACGTATTTGAATAAGAAATTATTTGTCCAGCAATCGCCATGGCATATCACAGCCAGCGGCTCTCGAGGAGTCACCCGGTCCACCATGGTGTGGAAGAAGGTGTCCTCAGAGCAGAACCGCTTGAAAGGCTCCAAATATTTGTCCTTCTCGGGCACATCTTGGAGTTCTTCTTCCACCATTGTGATGGCATTGCGTATGGCTTCTGTGTAGTAGGTCCTGTAGTATTCTATGTTTTCCGTCAAGAAGAATACTGTAATTAACATGAAAGTTTTTCTTAGCATTTTGCATGTGGAGGTAGGCATCGGCCGTGGTTAGTTACCACCCTAACGGCAAAGACGTCATCATAATTATCAACCCATATTCGGCTCACTACTGAGCTCGAGTCTCCTCTCAGAATGAGAGGGGTCAGGCCAATTAGTCCACCACTCTCTGGTATGCAGGTTTCTTCACAATATTTATCCTTCACCGTTTGAGACACGTGATATTTATTTTTTTTAAATGCACACAGCTGAAAAGTTGGGGGTGCATGCCCCAACCGTATTCGAACCACGCCATCCGGAATCGGAGGCAGAGGTCATATCCACTGGGATATCACGGCACGGCAGACTGCAGAAAGAAATAATGCAGGCTTGATAAAGGAAAAAAAAACATAAATATTAATTACTTTCTGAATGTTTTTATACTTATTCAAGAAAATATAAAACGACAGTTAGGTTCACTTATTAACAAAGATTTTAGGCTTTACAGGCATTTAATAAAAGAGATACAAACCTTCAGAAATACCATCGTGAACATTCAGCAGTTCATAGAACGCTTCCGGATTATAGTACTTCATGGCCAACGAAATGGCATGGAATTGTGCTATATGCTTCAAAACAAAATAGCATTGTTCGATACTCAACCCTTGTCTACGATCTAGCATCACGAAGCCGAGCTCCTTCAAATCCTTCAAGACAACCAAATCGTTACGCGCCAAGTAACACGTGGGGATAGCTTTGAATGGATGCGAAACTTTCTCCCATTTGCTTTGAAAATTGGAGAATGCTGGCCATATTTTGTTATAAAAGGCAACCTCATTGCAAAACAGCTCATCGCTTTTGAAGGTTTGACGGCATATGATGCTCTCTGGCAGACATTTGTATATGATGGAGCCTTGCCAAGATTCGTACACCTCGTTGCCATCTGTGTCGAGACGCTTTCGGGTGCCTTTTAAACTTATCCGGTATACCATTGAGGTGTAGTTGTCTCCGCGCTTGGAACCCGGAGCGCCCTGTGAATGTAAACAACAATACTCGTAAGAACTGATGGACAGCCATTTTTTTCATCATGTCCTCAATCTTCAAACACTAGGCTTCACTTTGGCTAGAGATCCTTAAAGTTTGATAATTAACGGTAGTTTTGAAAAGTTGTCGCGAAGCTGAGCAACTGGCGACAGGGAACACCTGAGTGGAAATGTAAAAAATAGATCCACGATTTTTGGAGTGTACCTACTTAAGTAAGGTCTGATAATTCCTGACGTTAACCGTGCACCTGTGATTTTAAAGTATTTGATGATATTTTAAAATCACATGTTTATGCAGCCGGTTTAAGGCGACTTTCACTTAAGATTAGTCAAGTGGAAAACATTATCTTACTGGAGCGTATTCTTACAAAGATCGAAATGCTGCTTGATAATTGTTGATAATCAATAAGCATGGTCTTTCTGCACCATAATGATTTGTTTCATATTTAGTGCACCATACAATTTTGGAAATGGAGGAGGTTAGTCAATTAATCTCCGATTATATTAGTCACCGATGTCAACATGCCTTTAAGATCATGAAATATCAACATGCAACTTGCCTCAAAGTCCTGTAAAGTAACATCAGGATGCTCCTCCTTTATGAGGTCCTGAAGAAACTCCAAATTTACGCTAGTCATATCAGTGTTTACTATATCGACTGAGGCTAGCTTCCGATGATGGATGCAACACCACCGGTACTGATCAGTAGGTAATGGGTGTCTATTATGTTGCAAATATAGGGTAACCATCCTGCATAGATTATTTTTTGTAACTATTTTATACTAGAGATATATGTTTATGCAAAATGCCTAGAGCAGGTTGGACAGGAATTTTTGCCCTAAATTCGTTGGGAAGTACAAACTAATTTTTCAAGAATTCCTTGGACACAGAAATGATAGAGATTTAATATTTTTTAATAATTATGTGTGCCTTTTTAATTTGTAACTTTAAGTGGCAACGGAATGAGTTATTTTCATTAATAACTTATCCCGTTTCCACTTAAAGTTGCAAATTGCTGCCACAAGGTTCTGAATCAGTCCCCAGAACGCTATTTAAATCTGAGTTTAATTTTTAGTGGCTCTTTTTAACTGACTACTTAAGAATTAATATTGCCTTAGATCTGTTCTCTTGGTTGGTTTGGTTTGTTTAGACTACAGTCGTAACCGTAGTGGGTACTAAATATTATACCTACCTATATAGGTATTTTACACTATTTATATAGTATACCAGAACACTATAGATAGGTATTAAACACTGTTATAAAATGTGCCCATGATACGTAAAAGACTGCATCAAGTTAAAAATCAATTAAGGACAGTCTTGAAATGTTAAAAATCATGAGGAACCTACTCAGCGGGAGTTGTGATTGAAATGCTTACAGCAGAGGGGTCCCGTAGATTGAATAATGTGATGCTGACATTGTTCAACGACGTCCCACCTTCCTCTACGTAATAGAGTTCCTGTACTTATGTTGGTAATGTTGATGAACTAAAATGGTGTTAAACAAAAAAAAAACCCTGGCTGATTTTGTTGTAGGCTCTTCTCGGACCAAGGCACCTTTGTAACCATCGTAACTTTAATTTAAGTTTTCAACCAATTATTATCACCATTAATATTTACATGCGGTTTCGAAAGTGTTTAAACTAAGCCTAATTGAAATAAATGAATTGTGACTTTGACATTATATCCACACAGACTATCGCGTTTATTATATTAGGTACTTACCTACTATTTATATTTATTTATTCTATAGACGTGCTGTTGTCAATTTTTTTTTTATTGTTTACAAGTTAGCCCTTGACTACAATCTCACCTGATGGTAAGTGATGATGTAGTCTTAGATGGAAGCGGGCTAACTTATAAGGAGGAGGATGAAAATCCAAACCCCTTTCGGTTTCTACACGGCATCGTACCGGAACGCTAAATCGCTTGGCGGTACGTCTTTGCCGGTACGGTGGTAACTAGCCACAGCCGAAGCCTCCCACCAGCCAGACCTGGACCAATTAAGAAAATCTCAATCTGCCCAGCCGGGGATCGAACCCAAAATTTTCAATAAATACCTAATTTAAAACATTTCAGCTATACAGGAAGAAAATTTTTTTAGTGCGGATATTTTTATATTTTGTACATAAACAAAATTTAATGATCACGTATTTTTTCTTTTTTTTTTTAACTCAAAAATAACAAAATTATCGTTAGCTAAAGTTATTTACTTTTGAACAGAATTTTAGGGTCACCCTATTGTGCGTTTATTTTATTTTCGTTTGATACCTAAAGGACGTCACCAGATCACTTTTAAGCTGAATATATCTTGTTTAGTAATAATATGTACATTATTTTGTTATTTTAGAGACATAAATAAAAAAAAAAATACATAAAATGTATCGAACTGTTTGTAGATTTATATTCTATTAATGATACAGAACCACGAAAAAAAATATCCGCACTAAAGACCGAATCACCCTGTATACAGCTACGGATAGCCGTGATAGCCCAGTGGATATGACCTCTACCTCCGATTCCGGAGGGTGTGGGTTCGAGTCCTTTCCGGGGCATGCACCACCAACTTTTCAGTTGTGTGCATGTTAAGAAATGAAATATCACGTGTCTTCTAAGCTGAAGGAAAAACTTCATGAGGAAACCTGCATACCAGAGAATTATTTTAATTCTCTGCGTGTGTGAAGTCTGCCAATCCGCATTGCTCCAGCGTGGTGGACTATTGGCCTAACCACTCTCATTCTGAAAGGAGACTCGAGCTCAGCAGTGAGCCGAATATGGGTTGCTAAATAAACAGCTAATGATTTAAATAAACCTTTCCAGGAAAAAGTCTCAAATTAGCTAATGCCGCTTGCGCTGTAAAATATAAAATTCTTTTACGCTTTCGATAAAGATGTTACAGTACAGTCGGGTACATTATCGGTTCGTTAGTTAGTAAAACTAATTTAAAAATTTTAGCCTTTGATTTTTACTTGTATTAAAATTGACAAATATGAAGTGTCGCTTACTATGATTTGTCGGTCATATGTCCGATTTGTGCCTCCCCCGGTGCTGTTTCTAGCGGATTTTTTTTAAAACACTTAGAGGAAAATGGCTCATTATTTCATAGCCGATCTGTTATTATATTACATCTATGTTCATAAGAAGTAACAGCAAGGATGTAGTAAATAAGCTATTGGAAAGTAGGTTATAATAGTATGTACGTAGCATTGCTCTAGACCGGACGTGGCACTAAGTAATGAATTTTATGTGCGCAATTGAACCAATGCTGAGACCAATTATAGAAGGACCTGTAACGCACCCATAGTCACGGACAAAATTGTCTGTCATTTTCTGAGGGAAACGAGCTTAGATTTTGTACATATCTTATACTAAACTAGAAGTTTTTGTTCGTTTTTTACACAATTCAATTACACAAAAAGGTATTTTTACGGAGCTCTTTAACCGACAAACAAGATTACAACTATTTAACATCGATTTTATAAAGACAGTTTTTATATATTATACATTTATATATTATACAGAAAAGTAACGTCTAGCGAGGCAGGTCCTATACAATAATTGGTCTGAGAACCAATGCGATTCGGTTTCCCCCGAGGGTTCTGTACAAATAATTTTTCGACTTAATAGTAACATATTTGAGAGCAGTGATAGCCCAGTGGATATGACCTCCGCCTCCGATTCCGTAGGGTGTGGGTTCGAATCCGGTCCGGGGCATGCACCTCCAACTTTTCAGTTGTGTGCATTTTAAGAAATTAAATATCACGTGTCTCAATCGGTGAAGGAAAACATCGTGAGAAAACCTGCATACCAGAGAATTATCTTATTTCTCTGCGTGTGTGAAGTCTGCCAATCCGCATTGGGCCAGCGTGGTGGACTATTGGCCTAACCCTTCTCATTCTGAGAGGAGACTCAAGCTCAGCAGTGAGCCGAATATGGGTTGATGACGACGAGTAACATATTTTATTTGAATAATCTTTTTTTTTCAATATGGAAATATATTTAGCCAATAATCAAGTATAAATATTTTTTATCAAATTAATTTGTATTAACGACAGTGGTAAAATAAAATAATTTATCGTCCCGTATACTGCGGGACCGTCCCGTAATGCCGTAATCCCGCTGTCAAATAATTAGTAAAATAGTCCCGTAAAACGTTGGATGCGTCCCGCATGTCCCGCATTTTCTACCACGCGACACACACATACACAACAATAGCGCTGCATCTATATGCGTTGCGCGCGGCAAGCGTATCGCGCGTGATTTCGTTCTCTCTTTCTCTCTACAGAACACATGAGGCGTAAGAGCGGGAGAGGCGCGCGCGCGAGTGATTGAATTGTTTTTGATTTAAAAATTAGTGTGATATAAGTACAAAGGCATTTGACTTTTGTACCTAAGTTGTATGTTTTTATGTAATTTTGACTAAAATTCAAACCTAAGCCTATCCACAAAAAGTCCGGCATTCAAACTTTAAAAAAGTTGGCCACCTTACTTGTGCACCTTTACAGAATTTGAAGAAAGATTATTTATATTTGAATATAATGCATTCTACTATAAGAAATAAAACTCTAAAATGCAGCTTAACATTAAAAATGAAACGAGAGCTACATGTGATACATACGATTTTCCCGCCAAATTCTAGTTCTGTTCTACAAACTTACTAAGACTTGACCATAGACAAGTAAAGAGATCTATGGAATTGACTTTCCCGCTTAAATCAATCTTAGGCCTAGTTCGGACTTTAGTATTTTAGTCGAGTACGAACAATTTTTGGATTTACCACCCAAAAATTGTTCCACGACTAGAATAATTAGAGTAGTCTGTACGGCCTCTTACATTCAGTAAGTAAATGGTCAAAAAATAAAATAATTTAGGCACAATACAATATTTGTGTACATATTTTTTAACAACATGAGTAAGTTAATGTAAAATAACTGAAGTAAATAATTTTTATCTTATATTAATAAAGTAAAAAAATATATACATTTCAAAAAACTTATGTTTCTGGAACGACCAACGTCAAGAATTTCGAATGTAATGTCATTGTCATGTGTCACATTTGACAGTTGCGAGGAACACATTACACATTTGAATTGAACAGCTGGAAATTCGATATTTTCCAATATGCTGCATATTTTAAATGTCGTGATTCGTTTTGAATTCGATAGAAAAATTTATAGTCAGATCGGGTAGGTATTTTAAACAATGTAAATAAACAAAAACAGCTGACTCAGGGGTGCTCAACATTTTACTACAGCATTATTTACGAATATTGTCATGAAATAAAACTTCCTTTGATAACCAATATTTTTTTTATTCTATATTCCTATATCCTGTTATTTATCTAACAGATAATGTTTCACTTATATTCAGGGTTCCGTAGTCAATAAAGAACCCTTATAGTTTTGTTTTTTATTATGTATAAGCAAGCATAAGGTATCCTCGACATATTTAAACACATTAATCAAAACGGTTTTCTCGGAGGACGATAAGGGTGATAGCTTCGTACGTTTCTTTTTTGGTGACGGAAACGATAGCAATGCGGAATAACTGCTCCGGCTAGTACCAGGCTCCGCTTCACTCATTTTCGTACTAAACTAAATAAAATTAATTAAACAAATAAAAAACCCGACTGCCTATATGATACAAAAACTGAAAAGAAAAAAAACAAGTTCAGTCCAGAAGTGTAGAAAAAAATTAGAAAACAGTCGGGACCTATTATATTGAATATAATGATTTACGTCTAAATTTTTTAATAGGTCCCCACTTTAGTTTAATCAGTTTTTGTATCATTTATGCAGTCGGGTTATTCGTTTATTTAATTATTTTATTTCATAATTTTTAGTTAGATAGATGGTGAATTTCGGATTTATTTGTTACGTTTGTTACAAAGTACGATAGTGTATACCTACGTCCAATCGAGGATAAGTAAATATTCAAAAAAATCTACGGAACCCTCGGTGGGCGAATCCGACTCGCACATGTCGAGTTTTATAATCAATATATTTAATTTAGTCTATTTAAGGTATTTTATAACTACACTTCATAAACCTTATAGTCGTCCGCCTCGCGTATTATGTATATACAATTAATAAATAACGTTTTTCTAATTGTAGTTTTTTTTTGGCCATTATATACCATTTTGAAATTCTCACAAAAAGCCCTTGAATTTGATTCCCTTGTTGCAATATTTATAAAAAAATCACCTCGATTCTATAGCATCTCACAGTCGTCTTGTTGGTTTTTTTTTAATTTCACCTATCTAAGAACACTTGGGTTATTAAAACAAATCTAAGGATATCTGAATTACGTAAATCCGTTCAGCGGTTTCGAAGATATGAGGTAATAAATAATACATACAAGATACGCGCGAAAAACAAACAACAAATAAACAATAATTAACAACAACAACGAAACGAGAACAAAACGAAATAATAAAAATTACAAAGGAAGAAAATACGCCCAACAGTCTGGATTTAGTTAACGAATACTGTGAGGTAGGAGTATTAGTCACAGACAACAAATAAAGTAGTGTTTTGTGCTGTGAAGTGTGTGTGTGTGAAATGTCAAATCTTCTTTCACTTAATAACACAAAATCAAAAAAATAATCATAGTATAGGGTATTTCTGCAATAAATGAAAGGTAAAATTCACATTAAAATAAAAGAAAACATCTTCTTTTGATATGAAAATACGACATTTATAAAAATTATTAAAGTTATTATTTAATTTTATAAATGCACATTTAATACCCATAAAACTCAATATCTTTATTTTTCATAATGGTTTGTGACTCATGTCTGCTTGGGTTCTTTTTATGTCGTTTGTATTGTTTTTGTGCAAACTCTATATATTTAACATAGAGGAATTAGAAATGGAAATGCATCGCACCCAAATGCAGCAACAAAATTGTCTGTCGTTTTTTGAAAGGGACGAGGTAAACTCAGTCATTGAAAATATTTAACAAGAATAAATAATAAAATATTTAACAAGAATAATATAATCTGTACACAGAACGTTAAATTAATGGATTGATGTTCTGTTCGTTCGTTCGTTAGAAGAATAGAATCGATTTTTCTTTTAGATATTGTTTTTATTACAAATTTATTATAAATTATAATTATGTTTTTGACGACCTCCGTGGCGCACTGGTACGCGCGGTGGATTTACAAGACGGAGGACCTAGGTTCGATCCCCGGCTGGGCCGATTGAGAATTTCTTAATTGTGCCAGGTCTGGCTGGTTACCACCCTACCTACAAAACGTATCGCTAAGCGATTTAGCGTTCCGGTATGATGTCGTGTAGAAATCATACCATCCATCTTAGATTGCATCATCACTTACCATCAGGTGAGACTGAAATCAAGGGCTAACATGTAAAGAATAACAAAAATAAAATAGAAATATTTTCAAATTGAACGTCACGTCATCTTTTACTGAATTAGAAGTTGTTGGCCGTTTTTTATGCCATTGAACTACTTACTACACAAACCGGAATATTTAGGGAGTTTTTTAGACGACGAAAACGATTACAACAATGAAACATCGATACAATCGAACAATCTAACGCGTTTGTTAGTTTTTTTACACGCGTTAGCCGCTCAACTATCCCAGTCGATTTTACAAACACTTCTAAATGCCCCGCTCTATATAGATATATCGTTGATTCTTTGACAGAGAGGTAACGTCTTGCGAGGTAGGTCCTTCTATTATTGGTCCGAGATAATTAATTTATTGTTTGTGAATCCGGGCTCAAAAGGGTTAGAACCCAGAGCCGTAAAGCTTATTATTAAAAATACAATGTATGTGAATCGAAACGAAAAGTGTCGCCCTAAAAGAACCTTTTTGAGAAGTGATATGGTTGTGTAAAAAGCCTAAAGTTGTGGACTATAAATGGTGCTTCAGTTTATGTGATGCAAGATTAAAGTGTTCATAAAATAGTCCTCTGATTCAAAGTATTCATACATTATCTATAAATTATTAATAATAAAATGCCTGAAGACTCAGTAGTGTATTCTGAAAGATATTATGATGATGTTTACGAGTACAGGTTTGTTTTCGTAAGTTTTATTAAAGTTTATTAAATTGTATCACGGATTAACTAAAAAGAATAACTTAATGCCCTTTAATGGTCTTACTATAGTGAAAATTGGGTAGTTTCAAGTCATAACATTTTCAATGAGTGTTTGATAGCAAATAATGATTAAAATAAACTTCTTTTTATTTTTCTTTACAAGTTGGCCCTTGACTACAAACTCACCTGATTGTAAGTGATGATGAAATCTATGGCCTGTGATATCCAGGCCTTTCTCAGCTATAAAAGCTAAAAGTTTAAAATCAAAATTCATTTATTTTAAATAGGTTTAGTTTACAAGCACTTTTGAATCATTAATTTCATGGTTTGTAATGACTTTACACTGGTTAGGAAGGTAACAACCCATGACCAGAACCCAGGACCTCTTCATCTATCTTAAGCAGCATAGTCATCTTAAACAAATAAAAATAATGACTGTTCATAGTCAGTATACATTTTAAAATGTATGTTTAAGAATCCACGTACATTATTTTAAAAGAAGATGTGATTGTTATAATATTATTGCCAGAAATTAAAATAGAATTGTTGCAGAAATAAAAACAAAAAAAAATTAAAAATCCAATTTAATTATAATTTTTCGACTAATTATTATCACCATTGTCTAATAATATTATTTGATTTGTTTAGACCAAAAATAGTTAACAAGGCAAATAATACAATGTGTGATGTAATTGAATCATTCTAACATGATTTTTTGACTTCCAGGCATGTTCACCTACCACCAGACATGGCCCGTCTCGTACCAAAGTCCCATTTAATGACTGAGACAGAATGGCGTAACCTCGGAGTCCAACAGAGCCCTGGCTGGCTACACTTCATGGTACATAACCCGGAGCCTCATGTACTATTGTTCCGTAGACTTAGGACTGATGTACCAACCCCTAAAAATTTAGAACAAAGGTTAGATGATTCATCACTTAGTGAAATAAAGTGTTAATATAAGGTCTGAGCAAATAATTTAAATAATCTAATAGAAATAGTATATAGCCCTGTAGAGCAAAAAGTCATCAAGTCCCACAATTGCTATTTGAGAATAGCATAAAAAATTATGAATATTAAAATTATCAAAAACTTTAAAAGCTGATTGATAAAACAGTGGTTTTCAATGACTTTTCGCTCTACAGGGACGATTGTATATAACATATAGTGGGCTATTCTCTAAAAAAAAAAAAAAATTTCCAATCCCTGTAATAATTATATATATAGATAATATGCTATTATCAATGAAAAACCACTTGGTAGTTTTAATTTTAATAGTGATAAAGTTAGTGAATAGCCAAAATTATGTCAAAATGTCACTGATATTCCAGGTGAGAGAATTGACATCAAAATCAAAATATGTGATATCTTTAAGTTCATATTTATTGTAACATCATAACAATTAAAGCAAAAAAAACACCATCTTAAGTTTAAAAATAATGGAATTTTATATTTTTAATTTTTATTTGTGGTTGTCTGCGATTTCAAAAATTTTATTTTAAGTTTTCTTTTATTTAACAATTTTCAAGATTTACTTAATTTAATATTACAGTTCGTGTGCAGTAGCATGATGCAAGTGACAGTTCTTCGAAGTTGCTGCGATTCACGATATTAGTACATATTAATATATATTAATTATTTAATTAAAATTATTATTAGTATATATTAAGTACGTAACGCAAGCAACTGTCATCCGCACCATACTACAGCGCACTAAGTGTAGGGGTGAATTATCCTTACTCATTTACCAAAAAAGTGTTACCCAAAAAATCGTTTTGTCTGAATTACATACATAAAAGTTTGAAATTTTTGAAGATGGCCTAATTGACCTGGTGTCATGTCATTTTTTTTCTCGGCGCACAATTGGAGTGTATGGATAGAGGAGGACAAACAGACAAACAAATGTTCTACGAGTATATGACTTTAAGACTGTTATAGTATTTACTATTTACGCTATAAAATGAAAACTTGAAAATACTTAAACAAGGGTTTGTCTATTATTTAATTAACTGAGGAGTTAAGACTTTTATTACAGTTTTGCTACAAAAACAATCAGGGTCCGGCGCTTTGTCATTAATTATAGTGAGAATACTTATTAAGTATGAGATAAGCCTTAACTACCCATGTTGAATTTAAATTGTATATTTTATAAAGTTAGGATTTCTAAAAGATATAGGCCTGACCAGATTAATATAAAACCGGCCAAATGCGAGTCGGAATCGCGCAGCATTCCGTGTTGTTATCTATAAAAACGGCTAAAAATATTTTATTCTGTTTTGTATTTGTTGATGGATGGATGGATAGTGGCAATAAAAATACACCAACAAAACAAAATTTCAATTTAGATATCACGGTTTATGACAGACGGAAGGACAGACGGATGGATAGCATAGTCAATTAGTAATGGGGTCTTGTTTCGTACCCTTTGGGTATGGAACTGTAAAAACCTGGATTGAGGGTGCCCCAAGTACTGTTTATCAGGTGCCAAAATGCTAGTAGACAAAATTAGTTCTTTTTTTCCGCAACTTGGAGAGGTCTATTATGTTTCTGGTCAGGCCATAATTTCAAAACGAATTTTATAAGATTCTAAATAAAAACTGTTAATACAATAAAGTTATTCATAAAAAGTTAGAATGTCTTTTATTACCGGAAAGCTTCGCTTTGACTTATGGGCACTTCTTTCCTATTCCTACTCATACCCCTACCCTGCCCTTGTCCCTTTGCCTACCCCTAAATTCATTTGTTACAAAAAATGTGATAATTGAAGAACCGCTCGACCGATTTTGTGCAAACTTCACAAAAATCTACTAATTATTAATAGTCGGAACAAAGCCTAAACATTTGGTTTGGATAGGTGTGCCCGTTCTTGAGTTATAAAATTATAACGAAAATTGGCATTGATTTATATAGTAGGTATACAGGGTCACTGGAAACGTACAGCGATCCCTTTAAGGGGTGATAGTAGGGATAACTAGCTATCAAATTGAATTGTGTTTTATGGGGCAGAAAAGTACCGATTTCGAAAAAAAAAGAGGCTTTTCTCTTTTAAGAAATGTGTTTTTTTTTAAGAAATGTGGGCTACTCTACTTCCAAATGGATTATAAAATAAAAATTGCTTATTTACTATTTTATTAGTTGTTTTTGGTGTTCTTACTTCATTAGTTGGTAACAACCATAGATTCGGTACAAGTACCTAACAACCTAAGGTAACAACCTATTATAGTTAGGGATCCTAGAACATTTTGTACACTGATTACTAACAAGCTAATTTTTCGTGAGTAGCTTTATCTCGATGAGACGATCAACTTTTTTATTCACGATTTCTTGATTCTGGTAGCTAACTGAGTTACCAAGAAATGAAAATTTCAGAGCGTCACGCAACGCATTAGATTATAGATTTTTGATCTTTTCCAGAGGGGTAACGGTTAGCGAGCCAAGTCCTGTTATTAATGGTCTAAGATTGCCACGTATAATAATAATAATAGTAAGTGAGTGGGAGCATTTCGTTTCAAAAAATGTATGATTTTTGAACATAACACAAACGTCAACAATTTAGGATGTCATGTGTGACATTTGACATTTGCTAGGAAAGGAACACATTTGAACTGCTGCTGTCAGCTGGAAATTCGATAATTTCTGCGTTTTTTGAACTTCGTAATTCGTTTCGTTTCATTTAATATATTTGAATGGTGCTGCAGTATATGTGATGCAAGAATAAAGTGTTCATAATAGTGTTCTGATTTGAAGTATTCATACAATAACTAATATTAAAATGCCCGTAGAAACTATAGATTATTCTGAAAGATATAATGATGATGTTTACGAGTACAGGTTCGTTTTCATAAGTTAATTAAATTCCAATATGCTAGCATAGCTCATTCCATAGCCCGCTGTGTGACTCGCTTAGTAACATAGAATTAGGAATTTGATTTATTTTATTACAACAATTTACTTAGCTGTCTTATTTCAAGGAAATTTACAACATTTAGGCATTTCTCTTACAATGAAAAAATCCTTTTTTCCTTTACTTTTTTATTTTACTACATAATACTTTTCCATATTAACTAATGTTGTACTACAAAATATCAAATCCTTTAAGCTTACAATATAAATGTCAGGATTGACTACAAATAAAAGACAAATTAACTTTGTCAAAGCAGGTTCAATAACAAAATCACCTAGTAAGGCTTACTCAATCCTATGTTCAGCACCTGATTGGACTTTATTAATGGATATGTATGAGAAACATTATAAAATCCCAGCGATGACACTATTTTGAGATCTAGACCCGACCTTTTGACAGATCCTTTTGTTTAAACATACAAAGCCAATAGTACTTGTTGAGCTTATTGTGCCGTGGGAGACTAACATTCCGAAAGACCACAGTATAAAAGTGAATAAATATTATGACCTAACAAATGAACTAACTAAAAATGGCTATGTAGTTAGTTAGAGGATTACCAGCAAAATCTCTCTATAACTTGCTTAAAGACCTTGGCCAATCTGGAGGTGCAGCTAGTTCTATATTAGAACGATTATCCAAAGCTGCTCTAATAGGATCTAACCAAATTTGGATAGGTAGGGAGAACAACATGAGCAGAGAAGGAGTGTTGAAGAATAGATATAGAATATAATTCCTTAACCCTACTTCCAGTAGTCACAAGTCCTGGACTTTGCTTGGAGTTTTACTCTCTACCACGCGATGGACCCGGCACCTGCACGGTGAATCCATGGAATACTAAGATATTTGTTTCACACTAACAATAAACTAAGCCGTTGGTATCAACCAATTTTACTTGTCCTCTCCCCAAACCCCAAAATCATTATTATTAGTAAAAGTACTTTATAAATTTTACCCTTTCAAATGTTACTTGTACTAAAATTAACACTTATGGTAAAATAAAAGTGTTACTTACTATAATTTGATGCCCATATTATGGTGGATACTTTTAAAAACCTTAAGAGGAAAAAAGCTCATTGTGCTAACATGATTTTTGTCTTCCAGGCACGTTCGCCTACCACCAGACATGGCCCGTCTAGTGCCAAAGTCCCATTTAATGACTGAGACAGAATGGCGTAACCTCGGGGTCCAACAGAGCCCTGGCTGGCAACACTTCATGGTACATAATCCTGAGCCACATGTACTATTGTTCCGTAGACTTAGGACTGATGTACCACCCGCTAGGAATTTAGAAGAAAGGTTAGACAATGTCAATGATGCATCACTTAGTAAAGTAAAGTGTTAGTAAAAGGTCTATTCTGTGCAAATAATCTAATAGTATATGTACAGGGTGTCCCATAATTAATGGATAAAACGCAAATGATAGATACACCACCTAATTATCTTATCATTGATATGATATTTGTTGCTACTTGTTGATTAGAGAATTCAATAAAATATTCAGTATATTTAAATTGCTTTTAACAAGGAGATCCATAAAGGAGTGGAGATTTGTTTTTATAATATAAGGATTAAGCTCGTGCTTGCACGCTCTCACCTGATGTTGATGACATAGGGATGGAAACTTCATGCAGTGCAATGGTAAAAAGGTGACATTGGTGGTGGAAAAATAATTGTTGCACTCTAAGCTTTTTCTATGAAACAGATGAAACATTATTTATAAAAGTAGTATCATGATACATTAGTAATTCAATTCGCAGTATTTAAAAAAAATCAGATCCTTTAAATCGTAATTACAGCAGCTACAGCATTGAAAAAACTGATTCAAGATGAAAAAATTTGCTAAATCTGAAAAAAAATATGACTAGGAATTTTTTGAAAACTAATCAAATTAATTTTAGATAATTAGCTGGTGTGTCTACCATTTGTGTTTTATCCAT